>NW_017731452.1:262212-266068 GCF_001890085.2 Hipposideros armiger | reverse complement strand
GAACTGGGGCCCTCTGGCGTCCCAAGCCAGTTCTTAACAAACGCGCCACTCGGCCGGTCCCAGTTGTTCCCATTTTATAGATCGGGACACTGAGACCAGAAGCGGTGAATTCATTTGTCCAAGATCACAGAATCAGGGACTTTGTCAGCTAAGAGCCAAAGGAAGCACTGTCACTGGGCCCCACCCTTTCACCCCCGGCCCCCTCTTCCCCCTGCCATTCCAAGCCTGGTCTATGGACCATCAGTATCACCATCTCCTGGGAGGGCTTTGGCGATGCAGAATCTCAGGCAGACCCCAGACCTGCTGAGTCAGAATCTGCATTTTAACAAAATCTCCAGGTGATTCACGTACATATTACAGTTTAAGATGAGCTGTTCACCACCTGCCCCCCGCCCCACCTCTAGCTGAGTGAGTAGATGGTAATGGAGCACTCCCTATGTGCTTACCCTTCAGGGAGGCTGCAAGGACAATGAGACCCGGTGCCTTATTGTGAGAAGCTGAAAGCATGGGGCAGCAGACCACCAACCCTGTGGGAGGGGCCTTGCAGTCATAACGGGAGTCACAGGGTGTTCTGAGAGCACAGAGGAGGGGCAATTTACCAGGAAGACTATCTGGCAGAGCTTATTCCTAACCTCAGTGGGAGGCAGCCAATCACTGTGGTTAAGAACAGCAGCTCTGGATTCACACTGTCTGGTTTCAAGTCCTGGTTCTAATACTTCCCAGCTGTGTGATGTGGGACAACACACTTAACCTCTCTGGGCCTCAGTTTCTGTATCAGTTTCTATATATCTGTGCACCATGCGAGCACTGTTATGGTTCTGGAGGATCATAATAGTACTTGCTTGTTGTGCAGATCAAATGCGATGATACTTGTGAAGGACCCGGCACAGTGGCTGACACTCAGACTAATGAGTGCGAGTTATTATTGAATGCTAAATATACTACAAACCACGATAATAAAAGGCCAGAAAGAGCTTTCCAGATGAGCAACAGCTCTCCAAATGCAGAACCACAACTGAGGATGACATCTGGGAAACACACTGGGGTATTTTTATTCCATTGAAGGGGATATTTTCCAAGCACCTATTTTGTGCCAAGCTCTCTATTCTGGGCTCTGAGGATATGAAGCCAAATTACAAAAATAGTTCATACACCTGAAGGCCTCACAGCTAAGGACCAGAAAGCCATTGGCCATCGGACATCAGTCATATGGCCATTACAGAGCAACGCATTTCCCTCTCACTGCTGCTTTAGCTGTATCCCATCATTTTTGCATGGCATATTTTCATTCTCATTCATTAAAAAGAGGTTTTAATTTCTTGTGTGATTTCTTCTTTGGCCCTTACACGTTTATTGTAGCATTTACTCACTTCTGTTCATTGGAGCCAACACTCACTGAAGACCTATTGAATACCAGGCCATGGTAGCAGCATAGCTTTGGACCTCAGGGAGTTCACAGTCCAAAGAGGCATCTAGCTTCTAGTTGGAGGAGACAGACACGAACACGACGTTTAACAAAGAGCAAAAGAAGATTGTTCCAAATCACGCTAGCCCAGGTTCTCTGACTACCTAGGTGTTTTTTACTGTCTGACTGCAGCTTCCGAAGCAAAACCTGTCCTTGTCACCACTGTATTCCCAGCACCTAGCACAGTGCCCTGCACATAGTAGGTACTTACTATTTATTCAACCAAGTTGTCCTTCGCTACCCATGTACGTTGCCTCAGTGCCTTTTGATTATAATCTAAATCCATCTGATTTTGACTAATTTCTCCAATATTCAGTAAAGATGTATCTAAACCATATTTGTTGGCACAGTGGAGCCATCTCTCCTCTTTCTAATTGGCCTGCAGAGCATCGGGCGAGTCCACATGGGATGGTGCGGACCCCAGCACCTTGACTCTTGTCTGTTTCCTTAACCACCTCTGAACCAGGGAAGCCCTGCTCTCCCCCTCCCTTTGATCCCTCCTCCGTGGGCTGGGATATGTCTGGGCCTCTGCTCAGATCATGCCTGGAGTGGCACCAGCTGCACAGGATACATGAAATATTTGCTCCGAGGAATCCAGAAGTGGCAATGTGAGTAGGATCAGCTGGTGCTCCAGCATAAAAATCATTTCACCATCTTTGCGGAAAATTCACAGTGCTTCTCCTGCACTCAGCAGTTTATGCGGTGCCATATCGTCTTCGGTCTTCCGGCCCTAGCCTGTTTTGAAATGTGGCCGGGTGTTGTCACACAGCTCCCTATTTGTGCCAGAAAGAGTTGTTCCGTGGGGCAGGGGACCCCCTCCCAGTCCAGCCAGCGTTGCCTTTCAGTCAGCGTATCAGAACCTGGCAAGTCCCTGTCCCCCTGGGGGCTTGACCCGAGATACCTGCTCCTCTAGCCCCACCAGGCAGGGATTCTTCTCCTGGTGGAGGGGAAGCCATTGCTGTGAGGACATGCCTCTCCTGGGGGTGCGTTTGGAGGATAACTGCTGTTTCCATCCCAACCAGTTACCTACTTTTCCAGAAACGGCCTGCTTTTCTTCCTACCTCTCGCATTGGCATCCCTCCCTTCCGTCCTTGACCACATGTGCTGTGCGGAATGGTGGATAACAGGGTGGGTTCAAAAACCATGCTGCCTGTTTCGATTCCTGGCGCCTCCACCTTACTTATGATGACCTTGGACAAGTTGCTGGAGTCTGTCTCCTCATCTGCAAAATGGGCACAAGACTAGTACCTACCTCCTGAATACGTGAGGATCAGTGAGGTGATGCCAGCAGAATGCCTCACATAGTGTCAGGAACGTGGTCACCATCCCACCTCTGTCTGATCTCTTGCCGCTGTTGCTCAGAGCAAAGATTCATTGGGCTTACAATGGGTATAGCAGTGTTCTTGAAGATTCACTTTCACGAATGCAAGTCGTTAAGTTGTGCCTTTAGGGCATAGATATTTGCTTACTGAGATCTGTAAACAGTAAGTTCCTAGAGTTGGGCCACAGCAGAGGAGAGCTGCAGTGAATTCACTCTGGCAGTCGCGCCAAGGAGGGACTGACATGAAGAGAAACCAGGGGCCAGAATAACCACCTCTGTAGGAGAAACCAATGCCAGTATGCCATTCCTGACCTGGGGCGGTGGGGCCGGAGGGGACGGGGAGGGCGTCATGGATAGAGACACTTCATGGAGGTGCAGATTTACCTGACTTGGGTGCTGGTGGATAGTAAACAGTGAGGGGTGATTGGGGTCGCAGTGATGCAAATATGACAACAGTATGCCTAAAGCCAGGAAGCCCTCCGTGGGGGATTCACAGGTACAGGGTGCCCAGAGCAGTTCCAGAAGGATGGGACAGGGAGCGAGTGTTCTGTGGTCAGAGGTCTGGGAGCCTTGCAGCCTGGACCGGGCTTGGAGAACCATTTGGAGGGAACATCTCAGAGGCACTTGGGAAACGCTTTGGGATTGGGGCTTGGGATTCCTCAGCAGTGCTACCCTAAGAACACCTTAGCAGGCATCAGAATTGCCTGAAGAGTTATCCAAACACTGATCCCTGGGCCTTCCCCCGGAGATGCTGATTCAGAAGGGGCCCGTGAACCTGCATTGCTAACAAGCTTCCCGGGCATGCTGAGCTGCCGGTCCGGTGGACCACACTTTGAGTTGTGCTGCACCAGACCACGCCCTGTCCATCACAGCCGCTGTGAGTGCTGCTGCTGTGCCCACACAAGCCGGCACAGGGACGGCACGTGGTGCTGTCGTTTCACCTGTGCCAGCTGCAGAGACCCCGCCAGGCCTGCCTTCTGCCTGATGTGCCTGTCGGTCTTTCTAGTAATTTCTTATTCCTATTCTGCATGGAACCCCCTTTGCTGGTCACCAGTTGGGGATTTTTTTTT
>NW_017731452.1:258094-262137 GCF_001890085.2 Hipposideros armiger | reverse complement strand
ACACACACACACACACACACACACACACACAGCATGCACACACACCATGAACCTGACAGTTTATGGGACGGGTGCCGTCTGGGCCAGGCTCTGTGTGCCAGATACAAGAGATTAGACAGACTGCATGCTTTACCCTGGCCGTTTCCAAGCTATTCTCAAAAGGATTCCATCAGGTAAACTTGAATCGCCCAGGACTGGCAGAAAGCCCTGCTTGCCTCCATCCCTCCCAGATAGTAGCCATCCTTATTAAAATGTGTAAAGGCCTCATGAGTGAGCCGTCTCCAGACGCTAAGATGAGAAACCCAATTAATTAAGTTTGTTAGACTTGTTTATAAAATGAGAGTAAACAGACCCAGAGCAAGGGCCTGGCAAGCTCTCCTATGAGACAGTACACGGATCTTAGTGCTCATGTGTGTGCATCCTTTTTTTTTTTTTTTTTTTAGTGTGGTTAAATATATATAAGATAATACCACTTTAACCCTTTGTAAGTGTATAAATCAGTGACATTAACTACATTTGCAGTGTTGTATAACCACTACCCACACCTGAAGCTTTTTTATCATCCCAAACATAAACTCTGTACCCATTAAAAACTAACTCCCCCTTTCCTACTCCCTGCAGTCCCCAGTAATGTCTACTGTTTCTGCTTCTCTGATTTGCCAGTTCAGAGTATCTCATGTGAGTGGGATCATACAGTATTTGTCCTTCTGTGTCCATTTTCTTTCACTCAGCACGTGGTCAAAGTCTATTCACGATATAGCATATATAAAAAAGACATTCCTTCTTCACGGCCGAATAATACTCCATTATATATATATATGCATGCCATGTTTTGTTTATCTTTTCATCTCTTGATGGACACTTGGATTGCTTCTGTCTTTTGGCTATTGTGAATAACGCTGTTGTGACCATTAGCGTACAAATATCTGCTGAGCGTCTGCTTTCAGCTCTTTTGGATGTGTACCTAGGAGTGAAATCGCTGGGTCATATAGTGGCTGTAGGTTTCCCTTTTTGAGAAACTGCCAACTTGTTCTCCACAGTGGCTGCCCCGCTTTACATTCCCATCAGCAGTACGTTCTCCCCATCCTCACCAACTCTTGTTATTTTCCATTTTTTGTGTTTTTGATGATAGCATCCTTATATGTGAAGTGAAATGATATCTCATCGTGAATTTGGTTTACATTTCTGTAACGACTAACGATGTGTCGGGTTATCTTCTCATGTGCTTATTGGACATGTGTCTGTCTCCTTTGGAGACAGTGTCATCCATTTTGACACTCAGATGCCTTTTTATTCTTGCTTTCTCTGGGCTCATGGTTACCATCTGTTTGTACTGTGCTAATTTCTTCTGGTACTATTTACAAGTGGAGGTAAAAAGAAAACAGTAACTGAAATAGACAGTTGTTGTTTCCATTGGGGAGGTTGGTGTTAAATGCCCTTGTGCTGTTTCATTTAGCTGCATTATATTCTTCTTATGTGTTTTCCTAGGTAATCGTGATTCTTGGCTTTGGGATTTTGTAGCTTTCTTCTTGGTTTATTTTGTAAGCTGACAAGTACGGCCAGTGTGGTTCTGAAGCAACTGGGCCTCAGCAGAAAAACATTTAAAGGAGAATGAAATTGTAAGCAAACCGAAAAATGATTGATGAGTCAAAAAGGAAAAAAAAATCCTTTAGAGCTTTCTAATCTCCAAATAGTTTTTCTTTCTACTTTTCTGAGGTTATGAAATTAACTCAGTGGATGGGAGTGTACTTCATCACTCTAATTGCTGAGCATTTTAATTACCAGGCAGGCACGTTTTATGCTTTCGTGAAATGCTCATTTCACAGCCTGCTGGTAGGGCTTTTTGTAGAACGGGAAAGTGAATATTCACACCAGAAATTAGGTGCTGGCCCAGACAGGGCTTTCCAATCAAAGAGAGAGGAGAACGTGACCCACCCCCATCATCCATGAGCAGGAAACTGGCTGTGCCACAGTGTAGGTGAGACAGATGGTTTCCATTCTGTTTTGATCATCAGAATGAAAACAAGCACCAGAAGTTCCAGATTTGGTCCAAAGATGCTTTCTTTCCTCTTTCTGCCTCTGTTCATGCTGTCATTGCTAGTTTTCAAGAGAGCCGCAGGCAGGCCCAGACTTTACTGTCTGTCATCTGACAGTGAGGTATTTTCGGTGTTTCAAATAGTTGGTGGAAGGTTGGAAAGGGTTAAATGGAAGCCATGTAAGGGGTTCAGGGAGCTTAATAAGTGATGATTTTATGAGTGCTTACTCCATACCAGGTACTGTTATAGACCATGGACCACATGGAGTGGGGAGTCACCTTCCATCCATCCATCCATCCATCCATCCATCCATCCATCCATCCATCTTCCTTCCCACTTTACTTTTCTTTCTTCCTTCCTTCCTTCCCTTTTTCTTACCTACCTACCTACCTACCTACCTACCTACCTACCTACCAAGATTTATCAAGTGCCTATAAATGTCAAGCACACAGTAGTAAACAAAGTAGTAAACGTAAATGAAGTCTTTAGTAAAGTAATAAACACAGTGAAGGCTTTGCCTGCATTCTGTTCAGATTCAGTCCGGAGACCGAAACAACACAGTGACCTTAACGGGGAAAGTGTAATACAAAGCTTTAGTCACTACAATAATTATTGGCTACTAAGGAAATACAGATTTGGGAGCAGCCGCCTCCTTGAGAGCGGAGGCAGCACATCCAAGAAATGAACAAATCGGGAAGAGGGAACCCCCCCCCACTCCCCAGGACGGGGATCCAGCCTGCCATGGTCCACGGGACAGCAGAGAAATTTTCCCAGAGGCCGCGTGCCGGTGGGGCTGCCTGGGAAGCTGTCCTCCATGGTGCCAGGGGAGGCTGTCTGTGGGAGGAGCCTACCATGGAAGTCACTGGAAGTCTTTCAGTGGGGGGTGGGGGGTATGGTGTGCAGGGAAGTTTCCCTGGGGGACGGGGTGAAGAAGAGATGGTGTGTGGCAAGAGTAAGCTGCCCAGAGGGAGGCGCCATCTGAGAGCCACAGAACAGACTCCTCCAGTGTTCTCCCAGCGCCCTCTCCTGGTGAAGCCTATCACGGTGCCCTGTGGCAAGGGGAAACCGCTCCTTGGTCTCAAGAGAGTAGGGCGGTGATAGCTCGATTTGGTGCTGAGAGGTACATAATCTATTGAAGACTGGAACATATGCTAATAAGTACTGTGGGAAAATAAGTAGAGTGTGCAGGATAAGGGGTGTTATGTGTGCCGTTTTATGGAGAATGTTCGGGGTAGGCCTCTCTGGAAAGGTGACGGTTTAGCAGAGAACTGTGGAAGTGATAAGCTCGTGGCACTGGTGGTAGAGCATTCTGGATGGAGGGAACAGCAGGTGGAAAGGCCCTGAGGCCAGAGCTGGTGTCGTATGTGTGAAAAACAGCAAGGAAGCTGGTTGCAGCACAGTAAGGGTGAAGGGGGGTGGGAGGGTGCCTGGGCATTAGCATTTGGCTAGAGCATGCATGCTAAGAGAGAGGTCCTCAGCTGACTCGCACTTCAGAAGGCTCTCTCTGGATGCAGAGTTGACAGTAGATTGGTGTGGGTGGACACGGTGAGGACTGAAACACAGGCCCCAGTGAGAAAGCTCGTGCAGTGTCCCAAAAGACAGAGGACAGTGGCTTGGATGAGAAAGATAGCAATGGCAGTGGCAAGAAGTGGTCAGAGACTGGCTACAGTTTTAGAGCAGCTTTTCTAATGGGTGGGAAGTGGAATGGGAAGAGAGGAAGAATCCAGGGTGTTTGTAAGATATTGTCCTTAAGTGACTGAATGAATGTTGTTGCCACCAAAAACCTTTGTTTGAAGAACTTCAGTGTCCAATATTAATATATGTTCAAAAGCGGTTACCGTTCTGTTCGGGGTGATGCAAGAGTTTTGGAGATAAATAGGGGTGATGGTTGCATAACATTGTGAATGTCATTAATGTCACAGAATTGTGGGCTTAAAAATGGTTAAAATGACATATATACATGTGTGTCTGTGTGTGTGTGTGGGGTTTATATATATATATATATAT
>NW_017731452.1:250011-257969 GCF_001890085.2 Hipposideros armiger | reverse complement strand
TATATATATATATATATAAATGTATACACCTGACCTGTATTCATCTTTTGTTATCGGTATATATTGAGTATTATAATTTCAATACAGTTTTTCCCTTTCTTAAAATGTGTATATATATATATTTTTGGCACCCTTTTTTTTTTGTGTGTGTGTGTGTGTATGTATATAAATAGACCACAACTAAAACAATCTTCAAAAAAATATTACAAAAGTTATGTTATTTTCTCCTCAAAGGATTAAAAGTGTGCATGTGTGTCTCCTAGTTGATCAATGTGATGTCTGCCGGGTCCTCCTCTGTAAAGTTACTGTCTCTCCCTTTGTTAGGTAATACATACTTTGGAAGAAATTTTACCGAAAAAAAAAAGTGACTATTATTACCACCAGGTCACCCCAGGCTTCTAGCAGCTGGGACTTAGGCATGTGTTTAGCCCATTTCCCAAGTGGGAAATGGAGCCTCAGTGATATTAGGTAACTTGCTCAAAGTATCCGAGCTGGTGAGTGACTAGATTGTAAACTCCATGAGGGCAGGGGTCACCGCTGCTGCGCTCGCAGGCGTCTGCCCTAAGCTCCGAGCACAGCGCCTGCACATGGATTAGGCGCTCAGTAGATGTTTGTTGTCTGCATAAGACGGAGCCTGATTATTTGTTACATTTTGTGACTCACACTGCATGTTCTTTCCTCTCCAGCTCCTGCCTCTGGCTCCTGGTCTGTCATTAATTAGCACTACCCATCCCTAAGATTTCAGGAATGCCCAGCTGTTTCTCAGCATGGAATGTACTGTCCCATGGCCCCACCCACGGCCAAGTCCTCGGCCGCAGACAGACAGCAGACATGTGGCTCTCCAAGTGACATTCCTGCCCCATTTCAAACAATGGGGCAGCGGGACCCTCTGTCCTTCATGGTAGCTGAAGTTTCACGCTACCGTGTTTATGGGAAAATGCTGTTACTATTCTTAGACCGGTGGCGGTTCTTGCTTATTCATAGCTCCGCGTTGGTGGGTGGAATGAGAAGTTATAATAGAGTGCAGGTGCCGCTCATTGTTTTCCGCTCCTCACTGGATAGTGTTTATTAAAAAGGAAATCACAGTGGTGTGTCTGGAGCTGAAATCTGAACAAATAACCCAAAAGGAGGAGTCCCAGGAAGGTGGGCAGCAGGCGACAAACAAAGAAAAGCAAAAACAAGTTTGAGCTAATTGGGATCCAGCAGTACTTTGCATATGAATTATGAGCAGGGAGGGGGCTTGACTGCAAAATAATTATTGTGTTCAACCTTTGTTGGCATACTCCACGTACGTGTGTGGAAGATCGAGAATGTGAATTTAACACATTTTACCCAGGCCTTTAATGGAATTTGAAAATATGAGTCTGAAAGCATGCGGTTGAAATGAGATCCTTTCAAAACGTGGAAAACTGCACGTGGACATGCTGGTGTCCGCGCACACATCCCCCTTAATTTTTTCCTATCCCTTGAAGCCATTCCAAGTCCTCTGAAAATAAGGGCTGGACACTTTAATTCAAAACGAGTTCTGCATTATGATAAGTGTTGGAAAACATGTCTCCATGTCTTCTCTAAGTTCTATGGCCGGTTCCTTGAAAGATGTGTGTGTGTGTGTGTGTGGGTGTGGGTGTGGGTGTGTGTGTGTCTGTCTGTGTGTGTCTGTGTGTTGTGTTGTGTGTGTGTGCATGCACATATGCACATGCCATAGAGAAAGACAGTTTCTGGCACGTGTATTGTCCTGGACTGTGAGGTACCCCTAGGAGGCTGTGTTTCCTATCACATGGACATGCAACAAATCTATTCCCCCATTCAGCAAATATTTACTGCAGAGTACAAAGATAAATTGAATGTCACCCTTGCCCATAGCACTTACGGTCTTGAGAGGGAGACATATCCATGTACAACTAAATAGGATGCTGGGGCCATGTGCTACAGTGGGCAAAGGAACAGAGCATGGAGATATCAATGCCTTCAGCGCTGATGGGGAGCTAGGGAAGACTTCACACAGGCAGCCACATTCCAAGTATGCCAGGAAGATAAATGGATGTTTCTTCCAATCAGAGAAGGGAGAGAAGGGCTTTCTAGGCAGAGGCATGAGCATGAACCAGCTCGGGGAACCTGAGTGCATGTGACACATCCGAGGGACGGCATGTCATCCCTCATAGCTAATGCATCAGGCTCCTGCTGGGAGCACAGCTCCAGGTGAGACTAGAAAGACAGATACGCCAGGCAGCCAGTGAGTGGCATCTCAGCTCTCACCCGAGACAGTGGGGAACCGTCTCCAGCTTCGGAGAGGCAGAGTGACATGATCGCCAACTCCCTCCATCAAACATGGTCATATTTTTGGAAGTGTCTGGCTTCTTGAAATACCTCCATTCCTCTCGCCTCCCCATCTCCTTGCCTCTCTCTGCTTGTTCACCGAACTGAGAGATATCAGAACTATGTTCAGCCCTCTCCAGTAATATCACGAAACAAAAATATCTCCTGGGTTTGCAGCTTATGTGTGTTTTGACTCTTCAGGGCAAAGCCTGTGAGAGGAGCAGCGTGTCATCCCCCACATGGAGCGTTCTTTGGCAGCTTTTTGATGAGTAAACCTGGGCCTGACTTTTGCCCCAAAGCGAGGTTCTTGTGTGGCTTGTCTGCTCCAAGAATTAAAAATACCCAGACTCATTCCTCATCTCTTGTTGAAACAGAGAAGCCACCATGGCACCCTCCAGAGGAGTCAAGGACACACACGTGTGTTGAGAACGCCCCTGCCTTCTACAACCTTGGAGGGCATGGCTATGACACCCATCCCACCCTACCCTGCTCCAGTGCTTATAAAAGATTCTTCCTTCCGGATCTGACATGAGCTTTGGCAGTATCTGACATGAGCACGTCACACGGGGAGTAGGTACCCATTGAATGGGGGTATTATTGTACTAATCATTAGCTCCATTTCCTTCGCCGTTGTATTTTTCTTCCTCATCTCCACATTTGTTTACTGTGAGCCAATGGGGCATTGGCATTTGGCCCAGTACTTCCTACTGAACCATGAGTGGTTGGCACCTCCCACTTATTCTGGTCTTTTTGGACCTCTTCTGGAGTTGAGTCCTCCTGAGGCAAGGTCAGTGAGCAGCCTTCACTACTCTAATCACCGGACCATGTGATGACACTCATTAGTTTCCTCATTTATGTTTCTTTGGAGGACCCAGTGGTGTCCTACCGATGGCCTTGGGCCCACAGGAGAACATCACGGCTAATTCCAAAAACCTTAATCCACCTTCCAACCTGATAAGACACTGGGAAGTTGCGGAGGGGGCGGGGTGGGGAGGATGGAGAACTTGGATTGGTGACTTCAAAGAAATGATCCAGCACTCTCAGCACAACTCCTGTAGCCCCTTCCTAGAAGCAACATGCATGTGAGAATTATAGGTGAGCAACAGCAGTGCAGACCGAGTTTGCTTGGCTCCCACTGGACAGTAAGCATGGTGGCTGAGACCCTGGCAGCCAGGCCCAGGCCTCCCTGGATTGAGTTCTGGTACTGACACTTGCTCACTCTGTGACCTGTGGGAATTCAACTCTCCTTCCTCAGTTTTCTCATCTGTAAAATGGGGATTCCAACAGCTATTATGAAAGTTAAATATGATAATATGCAAACAACGCCTGATAACTAGACTTAGGAAATCTGATCGTATTACCAGTTTAGCCCCAGTAATGCATGCTATGCTAAGAATTGTAATCTTTACAGATTGAGCAGAGTCAGGGTCAGTGTGGGACAACCTCCCCAAGTCCCATTGTAGGTAAATTGGAGGAAAATTGGGAGCAAAGGTAAGGTTAGGAAAGTCTCAGTGAGTGTTTCTAAGGATCACTGTTTGTGGTTTCCACCCCAGCACGTGGCTCATCCTGCCCCAGCCCCTCCCGCTGCCCTCTCCCTCCTTCTTGGTAAACACTGATATTGACGCCATGCCTTCCTGTGTCAACGGTCCACCAGGGCTTTCTGCAGTGATGACAATGTTCTGGGTCTTCACTGTGCAATACAGTAGCCGCCTGTGGCTGCTGAACATTTCCTATGTGGCTTAATGTGACCGAGGGACTGACCTTTTTTCTTTAATTTAATTTAAATAGACACACATGGCAAGTGTCTATCAGACAGCCCAGTGGAGGCGCTGGAGATACAGACATAAAAAGACACCCTGCCTGCCCATAAGGTAGGTCATGGTGGGAGCTAGCCACGTACATGGACTCTCAGAGTGTGTGAGGAGCATGAAGGTGGAGACATGGATGCAATGCTAAGAAAGCAGGACACAGCAGTATGAAAATTTGCCAGAATAGCCAGGACAACTGCACCGAAGACTCTAGCCCAGAGTGCTGGCCTCTCCCTAAGAACCTCTAGTGGGGAGAGAATCATCATTTTGTAAGCGCCTACTAGGTGCCAGATGGGCCAAATACCTTCCATAGGCGCTCACCGTTGCCATCGCCGCCCATTCCAGAGATGGGAAGTCTGGGCTTCAAACTGGTGACTGTCCCCACCAAGCCACACAGCTTAGGTTATCGTGAAATCAAGGTTTGCCTGACTCCCAAGCCACACCAGGCAGCCTATTTCTTGATGTATGCTCCATCCCCTCCATCTCCTTTGTTTGATTTCTTTAAATATTCTGGGGATTGGTAGCCACTGATACACACCCATCTGTCCACCCTCTGATGGATGCCTGATTTCATGCATCTGGTTCACCACTAGCAAGGAATGAGGTGACAGCAAGACCACAAACTAATAAATATGTCGGTATTTACATAATGTCGAACCTCAACATGATTGATGCATGTGTTGTTGACGAGGGCGTCACATGTTCATGCTCTGATCCTGGTCTCAGTATGACTGTGAGGATGGGGCCAAGTCATTTCACAATTTGGGTGAGCGTTCCAAGCTTCTCAGAAGACCAACGCAATAGAAATTCAAGGTATGAAATTCAAGGTGTGGTCTCAGAGTCATTTTTTTAACAGCTTCTATGCCGTGTTTTCTCAATATGTAAAATTAGAACATCACTCACCATCGACTTCCCTCCTGTTTGCATGTTCAAGGAGGGTTTACGGGCTGCTTTGAAGGAAGACTTCTCTTGAAAAGCTTTACGACTGAGCACGTTGCTTTTCCCATCCCTGAGCCAGTTCTGTCCTGTCCATTGAAAGGGAATCGTGTTCACTGGCTCATAAACCCCTGGCACCTCCTCTTCTTCATTCCAGGTTAGCTTTTCCAAGAAACACCCCCATTTACCCAGCAGTGTGCAGTCCCACACAAGGCAGCACTTGCTGGGGATACAATGTCCCCCTCTGGCAGTCAACCTCTTTGATTCATTCCAAATCCTACTTTAGACCTCTAGCTCTTTTGGAGGTGTGACAGGTCTGAATTAAACCAATGAGCTCAATCTGCTTGTGGGATATTATACCTGGAAGGGATTCATGGAGATCACTGTATCCCCTAAAATGATCTCTTCTGCATATCCCATCATTGGGAAATGCAAAGGTGTCTCCAACCCCTCTCATTTGTTTAAACGAGCGATTCAGGCCCAGAAAGGGGGGGGGGTGTGTGGCTGCTCTGCTGCTGAGGATGGCTAACATTTGTTGTTTGCTCTGTACAAGCCTCTGTGCTCAGCAATTTGCATTTAATCCTCATCAGTCTATGAATAGAGTGTTTTATTAGCTCCATTTTAAGGATGAGGAAACCGAAGCTCAGAGCCTCTTAGCAGCTACTTACATCACCTCACTGGGGTTCACACACTGTCAGTCTGATGCAGAAGACTGCTCTAACTGGGATATAAGAGATATTCTTGTTGCATGGAGCAAGCAAGCTGGTGGCAGAGGTGGGATCTAGATGGAGTCTCTCATGTGGTGCTGTCTCTAGCCCCTTGCAAGGGGAAGGGAAGGAGAAGGGCTTTGGAACTGGGTGGGTATAAAAAATTCTTTCTTCCAGCTCTACTTTCCCTGCTATCAATTAAAACAGAGGCTCTGGATTGCAGCCACCAAGCAAACATGAGAAGCCGCTGGACCAAGGCTGTTCAAGTCTAATTGCATGTCTTCAGTGTCAGTATGTGTGGAACACAGTCAGTGGCAGTTACCCAGCAGGAGGTCCATACACGCTTTCTTTCAGTTGTTGAAATGAGCTAATGATGTGGCCAATGTTCCTGGTACTTTGAGTTCCTGTCAGGCTCCAGGGATGGTGGAGTCCTCCAGCCTGTGAGACTGCTCTTCCCACCTCCTCAACTGCCGTTCTGACTGGTGGGATCTTTCCAGGCTCTCTTCCCTTCCCAAGGCAAGACACAACATTCTTTTTGTGTCATCTCTGTCTCTGGAGACTGGGGGCCAAAGGATGGGGTCCAAGGAGGACTTTTCCCCAGCTCAAGAGGCTTCAGTCTCTTCATTCATGAATTGATTGGTTCATTGATTGATTGACTTATTAAGATAACATCCTTTGGATGGTATAGAGAGCTAAGTGCTTGGATAAACTAGGAAACAAATAAAAAACAAAAAGGCCCCTGACCTAAAGAGACTTACATGATCAAGGGGGAAAAAAATAATAGCAAGTAAACAAGTAAATAGGCAAGACAAATAGAGACCATGCTAAGTGCCTTAAAGAAATTAAACTGGGTCTGCTGCTGGCAAATGGAGGGGAGGAGGCAAGTCAGGGACAGCCTCTTTAAGGAAGTGATATTTGAGCTGAAAGCCAAAGAGAGGAAAAGAGCCTGCCATTGGAAGGGCACAGTGAGAGTGAACCTTTCGGGCAAGGTGAACAGAAATGCAAAGAGCCTGAGGCAAAAAGGAGCTTGGACTTTTTGTGAGCTGGTGCAGAAAAGCGATCCATGTGGGTGAAGCCGTGTGGGGTGGTGGGGGAGAGTAGGGGATACCAGCTAGAATTTTATTTTAAAGAAACAAAGGAAGCCACTGAAGGGTTGTAAGCAGGGGAGTGACCAGATCCGGTGACATTTGTCAAAAGATCTGTCTAGCTGCCTTAGGGAGCGGGGGCTCAGGAAGCAAGAACAGACGTGCACAGGTGACTTAGAGCGTCACCTCAGGGCCAGGCTGGAGACTGGACAGGCAGAGTAACTGCCCACTCTCCCCTGCCACCTCCTCCCCCTCTGGAGGATTCTTTTGCACCTGCAACTTTCTGAAAACAAGGCCTCAAGTTACCAGGTGTCATTCTAGAGCCAAACGTATGCTATCATTTCTGAAAGGTAAATCAAGACAGGGAAATGATGACACATTCACCACAACTGAAGTGTTTGTCGCATGTGTTGGGACCCTTGGCTTGTCCCAAAGCCTACGTGTCTGGGACTTCTTTAGTGTTTGCCGGTAACTGGGCACTCGGCTATAAACAAGGCTATTCTGGAAATCCTTCATCTCACTTTTAAAAAGTTGAGACGGCAGGAATGGGAGCTGTGTTTCAGATCTTAGCAATAGGCACCCCGCCTCGCTATCAACCAGTGGTACCCCGTCTTTCTCCACACGCACACCCGCCTCCCCCACCCTCCTCTGACGCACCTTGGCCAATCCTCACCAGGAAGGAGACCACATCCATTTCAAAAACTTAGCTTTTATTTCACGACCTGGCATTACCAAGGTAGAGTTGACATAGGCTTCTGAGGAGCAATGAGTTAAAAACTGCTTCTGTGTATTTCCTCCTTAAAACATATTTACCTTTTTAAAAATTTAATCCAATAGCTATTATTTAGTCTTTTACAAAGGCAAATATTCTAAATAAAAATAATGACAATAATGATTATGCTAGTGGTTGTGCTGCTGATGATGATGGTGATGATGGTGGTGGTCATGGTGATGGTGGTGGTGGTGGTCGTGATGGTTGTGGTGGTGGTGGTGGTGGTGGTAATGGTGATGGTGGCGGTGGTAATGGTGATGGTGGTGGTGGTGATGGTGGTGGTGGTGGTGGTGGTAATGGTGATGGTGGTGGTAATAGTGATGGTGGTGGTGGT
>NW_017731452.1:201420-249998 GCF_001890085.2 Hipposideros armiger | reverse complement strand
TGTGGTGGTGGTGGTGGTGGTGGTAATGGTGATGGTGGCGGTGGTAATGGTGATGGTGGTGGTGGTGATGGTGGTGGTGGTGGTGGTGGTGGTGGTAATGGTGATGGTGGTGGTAATAGTGATGGTGGTAATGGTGATGGTGATGGTGATGGTGGTGGTGGTGATGGTGATGGTGGTGGTGGTGGTGGTGGTCATGGTGATGGTGATGGTTGTGGTGGTCTGATGGTGGTGGTGGTGGTGGTGATGGTGATGGTGGTGATGATGATGATGAAATCAGTGGGTAATGTGTTGAACACTTGCTTTGCTTCATTCAGTGTTTGTAGCTCTTTCGATATAATAACTTTGAATCCTCATAACAACCCCATAAAGTGAGTACTAGTACTATCCTCATTGTATATGTAAACAAAGCAGAGGATTAGAGCTCAAACACTGTATCCAAAGCTCTCTTAACCACTACTAGACTTTGGTGAACTCTTTTCCTTTTTCTTTTGGAAAGAAATGGATGGGGCTGGTACATGTGGTTGTACATATAAAACATCGCCTTCGTTTATTTTAATTTTCCTCTTCTAGCTTTCTTGTCTTCTTCACCTTCACTCTGTCCTTCCTATTCATAACCTCGTTACACCACCCTACCCCATCTGATTTTCTCCATCAGACTTGTCTGCTTCTTGTTTTCATCTCCCTTCCAGTGACTTCTGCCTTTGCCTTCAAGGTACATGAGGTTTCTGATGAATTCTTCTCGTTCCCTCTCCATTTCTCTTCTTTTCTTGGAGGACTGCTTTTGCCTCAGACCCCAGCGGCCCCACCTAGGGCCACCCTTTCCCGGGGATTAGGGAAGAGGTAGAGTTCACCTCTCTTCTCCTGGGGCTGTGCTTCCAACATTTGTATTCCACAGCACTCCGGAGATTCTAAATACTCTCCTAGGTGGGAAGGAAAAGTCATCCAAACTGCTTGGTAATTGAATTTAAGAGTGATGGACCAAAAATTATTAATGCATTTTCTTCTCTCCACCAGCTAAAGAGGATTCCATCTTTACTCTACCTCCCAAATACAAGCTCCATTAACTTTTAGGTTTATATCTTTCCAGTCCTTTTTTTCTATACCACGTTTTTGTTGTTGTTGTGCATTTTCCAAATTATGATTGTAATCATACTATATATACAATTTTCAAGCATTTTGACATTATTTCAGCATTACAAAGGCTTCATATTATGTCTTTTAAGAATAGAAGATAAAAGCAATTATAATATGTGCTGTTATTTTATGTTCCATTCAGAAAGGGAAAAACGTCCACCAAACAATGATCCAAAGCTTTCTTTCTCAGAACTTATTATTTTATATCTATATTTTAAAAAGGGTCTTTTGAGTTATGTAGACAAAGAATTTATCATATATTAGGTGGTCATTCCCATGCCTTTCTGCAAACATAGTAAATTTGAGTTACAGTACTGAATCATTGTGTAATCTTCCTGAAGACATTTTAAATATCAATTAAACTCAACATGAATAGTACCAATAGTGGACATATTTCCACTGAAATGTGAAGCATTTTAGCTATGACTGAGCTCACAGGAAAACAACCAAATAAACACATGTCTCAAAATGGATGAAATGTGGTCCGTCACTTATGATGGCTGCATGGTAGTTGGGATGTGTGTGCCAGGCTTTTCTCAACTGTTGTCTTAGTCATCAGACATTTAGAGTTCAACAGGCTTCTACTGATCTCTGCTTCCCATGTGCATGGAACTGTACAGTATAGTGAACGATGCCGTGGGGAGTGGGAATAGGCTTGGACTGGTGGAGGGGCCCTCGGGGGCCAGGCCTGGAGAAAGAGGTGCACACCACAGCAAAGGAAGAGAGAGGAGGAAGGATTTTGTCCCCACCACCAAGCTGTATTTTGTGAGAATTCTGGAAGACAGATCACTCTTCACCCAAACTGGGAGAGGTCAGAATGGATCTTCAAGAGTTTGGCAGGCATGACATTCAGAGTCCTGGGACCTAGGGAGGTAGAGGAGGGAGCTGATATTTATTGGGTACCACCAGACATATATTGCCTTTTATGAAAACATAAATATCATCTTCTAAATAAAAGTGATGATGACGATGATGATGATGGTGGAGGTGGTGATGATGATGATGATATCAGTGGGCAACATATACTGAGCACTTACTGTGTACCATGCAGCATTCATGGCTCTTTTCATGCAATAACATCCCCAGATCCTCGCAACAACCCTTAAGGGCAATGCCATTGCTATCCCCAGATTATATGCAAATCGTATAGCCACACAATACTCACAATAGGAAGATATTGTTATTCCCCCTTTTGTGAGAGTTAGGATAAGCGCAAGGTCACAGGCAGAAACTGGAGGGCGAGTCAAGCCCTGACTCCTTTTGTGACCCCGATAAAACCATCGTTCCCCAGTCTCCTCTTTGGAGCTGACAAGTAAAGACTGAGAAATTGGTGGCTTTTTCCCAACCAGGAGCCCTCAGGAAACTGATGAGTGAAGTTCTTAGCCACTTGGAGATTGTATAAGGCAGTCGGTGAGAGTACAGCCTTGTGACCTTGAGCAAATCATTTCGTCTTTCTAAGCCTCAGTCTCCTCATCTCCAAAGTGGGACTAAATAATAACAATTGCCTCAAAGGGTCGTTGTGAGGATAAAATGAGCTCATACATATCATGTGCTTAGCAGAGAGCCTTTTGGTAGGCTCTCAATCAATGGTTGCCATTGTTATTATGATATTTTAAAAGCTCTTAGCCAAGGCAGGGAGCCTGATGAACAGTTGGGAAGTTGCCACCTGAACTCGCCATCAGAGTCCATCAGTGTCTCCAAGGGCAACTCTTAACCTTGAACATAGTGACTGATATCTGTCAGCCTCAAGGACCACCAAAGGATATCCATGGCTGCAGGTGCTCATGCATTCTTTTTTTGTTCAGCCAAAGCCTCTTGACAAGTGTGAGGTCATACTCACAGCCTGTGACCCTCCAGGTAAGCCAGATCCCCTTTCTGCAGCTGGTCAGAGGGGCCCCTGGGTCAGTCTTGGCCAGAGCAGCCGAAGAACAGGAAACCAGCTCCAAGGCGGCTCGCATGGCAGCAGTGATTACAGCCCAGGAGAAGCTAAATTCTAGAGGCTTGTGCTGTCTCCAGGGAATACACTAATTGAGAAATAACATCCATAAAAAATAATTCAATACTAGTATGTAAAACTAAAAACAATAACCAAGTGTGACTGGCTGTCTAGAATTAAGCAAAGTAAGATGAAGTGTCTTTTGCCAGCAGGCGTTCCCAGGGAAGGAAAGGAGTTCTTGTTTTTCTCACCTTCCAGGGGCAGGTGCCGCCTTTGGCTGCAGGAATTCTCACCTCTCAGCAGGGGCTTTCAGCACCTTGCTCTAGAGTGTTTCTTTGGGCACCAGCTCCTGGGAAAGAGACTCAGTGAAGACTTTTTAGGGGACCAAGAAGGTCTTGCTGTGAAGCATATAGCCCAGCGTGTGCTGATAAATGTTTAACAACTGGTTCTCTAGAAGTAAAAGTGTGTATGTATGTACACACACACACACACACACACACACACACACACACACACAGAGTTATTATAAATTAATGGGCGTGTAGCAGCACATAATTTACAAATAATAATAACAGACACAATACTCTTTCTTGTAAACAATCACTGCTGTCTAATTCCAGAACATTTTTATTTTCTCCTGAAGAAACCTCATATCCATTCAGCAGTCGCTCCCCATTTCCCCTCCTCCAACTCCTGGCTGCCACTGATGTACTTTCTGCCTGTATGGATCTGCCTGTTTTGAATAAACTGTTTCATATAATGAGACCATACAATATGTGTCATTTATGTCTGGGTTATTTCGCTGCATAATGTTTTCAAGGTTCATCCATGTTGTAGCATCCACCAGTGTTTCATTCCTTTTTATGGCTGAATAATATTCCATTGTCTGGATATGTCACTTTTTGTCCAGTTGATGGACATTGAGTTGTTTCCACTTTCTGGCCATGAAGAATTATGCTGCTATCATCATTCCTACGCATGCTTTTTTGTTTGAATGCCAATTTTCTATTCTCTTGGAGATATACTTAGGAGTGGAGTTTCTGCATCATATGGTAATTCTGTATTTCACTTTTTTGAGAAGCCACCAAACAATTTTTTACAGTATGCGCACAATTGTATGTAACCATTCACAATGTATAAGGGTTCCAATTCCTCCATATCCTTGCCAACACTTGTGTTTTCTGTTGTTTGTTTTTATTTTAGGCCTCCTGGTAAATGTGAAATGGCATTTCATTGTGGTTTTGATTAGCATTTCTCTAATGACCAATGATCTTTATGTGCTTATTGGCAATTTGCATATCTCCTTTGGAGAAATATCTATTCAAATTCTTTGTCCATTTTTAACTTGGATTGTTCCCTTTTTCTTGTTGAGTTTAAATCCTAGATACTAGAACCTTATCAAATATGTAATTTGCACATATTTTCCCCATTCTGTGGGTTACCTTTTTACTCTCTTGATAGTATCCTTTGATGAAAAGAGTTTCAAATTTTGATGAAATCCAGTTTATCTCTTTATTTCTTTTGTTGTTTGTGGTTTTGATGTCATATCTAAGAATCACTGTACATCATAGGTCATAATCAGGGGTGAAGAATAGTGTCTCACCTACAGGCCGGAGCACTGCAAGTCTGCACCACAGAGGGCGCGGGTAACGGTGCGTAGTGAAGTATTGGTGCCATTAATTCAATTTTAGCACACCGTGATTGGCTTAGCTTGACTCTGATTCATTCCCTCAGGCTTTGCCACCCACACAGAATCACAGTTCTATTATCAAGGAAGGAAGGATAGCACTGGGGCAGGCAACAAACAGTGCTTATAACACAAGTCTATGGGGACACTTCACCTATCAAGATCAAGGTTGGCCAGAGCAATGTGGGATGGCTCAGGGTGTGTTCGGTACCTCTTCCAGAGGAGTAGAGGGTAGTCAGGGAAGGAGAAGCCCACAAAGGACAAGTCAGTCACAGGATCCCCAACAGGGAGCCATGTTTGTCCACAGCTCTGTTCTCTGTGCACCCTGCACAGCTGAGGTTTAGTCATAACACATCCCAAACTTAGAAGAACAGAGGGCTGTACCGGGAAAGGACGAAAGAAACAGATCCAAACCTCTGCTGATAACCACGATTCTGGACCAGGGATCTCTTTATTCTGTTGACACTTAAGTGATAGAAATAAGACCTGTATGATGCAGAATTTCCTTCCTGCGTCTAATTCAAATGCATGATCCTTTTAACTGCTCCAGGTTAGTCGTGCTACAACACAGACTTTTGAACTGCTCTCGACTCAGGAATACAAATCGATCATTGACTTCCTTCATTTTTTATCTAATGCTGCCTTCCAGAATAGCAGATATGACTTCATTTTTAAAATGAAATTTTGTAGGTCATTAGCCCATAATGATTAAATGATTCTGGTTATTAGCATAAAGCACAGCTGTAGTGCACGAGAGGTAACCTTTATTGTTTAAATATTATGCAGTGCGTTCACATTGCGCACAGCAAAATTCTATTTTTTCAGACTATTCAGCTATTATGGAAATGACTTATGATTTCATTCAGAAACATTACAAATGCAGTTCATCGTTTCAGTGGGGTAAACATTACCTAGAATATAGTTGTCACTTGGTATCCGTGGGGGATTGGTTCCAGGATCCCCCACGGATACCAAAAATCTGTGGATGCTCAAGTCCCTTATATAAAATGTCATAGTATTTGCATATAACCTATATTTGCATATAGGCTACAGCAGGGTATGCCTACACATCACTTCATTCACTTGGATTCAGCATAATGCTCGGAGTGCAACAAATTCAAGTTTTGCTGTTTGGAACTCTCTGGGATATTTTCTTTCTTTTTTTTTTTTTTTTTCCAAATATTTTTGATCCGTGGTTGAATTCACAGATGCGAGACTGTGAGCTATGGGGGACTGACCGTAGTTCCTAAGAGGAATTCAGGTCAGGAGCCATGAAGTGTCCGATGTGGAAGAGAGTCTACAGCAGGCAGGGCTCAGAAAGGCGCATGCCATGTGGTCAAGTTCTTAATAACCCAGGCTTTTGTGTTCCAGTGACCTGGATTTCAATCCCCCATCTGTGTCCCCTTAGGCAAAATACTTAAACTTTCTGAATATCAATTTCCCCATTTAAAAAAAAAGGGTAAATAATATCTACCTTTTAGGGTTGTTGTGAGATTCGGAGGGGTAAGGTATTCATGGAATCAGCAAAATGCCTGACCCAAAGTGAGCCCTCAGTAAATTACAGCTGCTGCTATCATCACTGCAACTGTTGTCATTTTCTCTCACTGTTAGAGCACAAGCATGGTGGTGCTCTGGCCAGGGAACGTCAGACCCCAGCCTTCAGGCAGTGAGCCAGGCAGGGCCTGTATTGTAGAAGGTGCAGGAACAGGGCACAGAACCTTCAGCTGTGGCAGCTGGTACCTATCTGACCTTGGCTGGGTGGGTGACAAAGAACTGACTTTATTTTTATATACTAGCTCTGTGCCTGATATACTGTAGATATCTGTGGTTGATAAGTTAATCTCATCATCATCGTATAAACATTTTAAGGCGCCTTTAATAATGTGAGTTGGAGTTTCAGGTTGATCTTTGAGCTGTCAGTTTCCCCATTCAACCCATTTTGCACTTCGGTGGTTAAATGGGTCCCACTTTGAAGTCTGGTGCTGCTGGGGGTGGAGGTGATGGAGATGCTGTTGATAATGACAGCAATGATAGCTCAAATGTACTGAGTGCTAAGAAGGTGCAAGATACTGTGCTAAGTGCTTTGCAGGCATTTTGTCATTTACGCTTCACAGATAGTCCGTCTCTGTAAAAGGAAACTGAGGCATAGACACTTGAAGTAGCAACCTCAGGTAGAAGTCTTGAGCCCAGCAGTCTGACCCCTGTAAAGCTGTCTCTTTACCACTATGTCTTCTCTCTGCCCAGCTGTTTTAGGACTGAGTAGGATATAAAAGAAGCCCTTGAATGCTGACCGTGACCCACAGAGTGCAACAGTTTTCATCAAACTTGGCCTCAATGGAGGGACTGCCTACAGGGCCCTCTACATCAAACCTGGGCTTTGGGTCACTGCTGGGTCTCCCCAGTTCTAACCAGGAATTCCCAGTACAGTTCCTCACACACATTTTTCGGAAAATGCTGTCTGGGCGCACCAAGTCTCACTACCAATGTAACACTAACTTCCAAAATTGGCTTTTTAATTTTCATCCTTTTATTTCAACAAGTACACACCTGCGTCGGGCTATCCTCTGGGGCATTCAGTCTAGTGAGCCAGTCCCTTGCGTTTCTAAACTTCCATTTTATCATCTGTACAATGAGGACTATAATGACATCTACCTAATGTATTTGAGGATGGAATGAGACATTTTATATAAAGTGTCTAGAGTGGCTGCCTTATGGTAAGCGCCCAATAAATGCTGTTTATCATCACCACCTCCATTATCATCATCATCATCATCATCATCAAATGGATGCAAAAATATAAGGTTCAAGTAAAAAAAGAAAGGATCATTGATGAAAAAGAAAATCAGATGATATGTAGGATGAGGCAGAGAACCTTTTGTGAGTGTTTATACCTTAAGGTACAAGACCCACCAGGACAGGCCCTGTCAGTACTCGCTCAGAGAGGGCCTAGTAAATACTCTAAGCTGCCAATAAGATCACATTGAGAAATACCCTTCGTCTTCTTTCCCGAGCCTCCTTCCTTTAATCAGAATTGTTTAACTGATATAACAGCCCAGAACTGAAGTTGAGTTCTTGTTCAAACAACAATTAATGTAGACATTCAGAAGCTGGCCTCCCATAGTGTAATTCAGGGACCCAGGCGCTGACATCTTGGGCCCGGCCATCTCCTGGAAACTCTGAATCCTCTGTTATATCTTCAAAATCCATACATCAGACAAAAGAAAGAAAAGAACAAAGCTCCTAGGAGGTTTTTATGGGCTTAGCCTGGAAGCAGTGAGACCACTTCCACCTACTGTATGTTGGCCGGAACTCAGTGACATTGTCACGCCCGCTGCAAGGGAAGCTGGGAAATGTAGCTTCGTGGGCGATGCCTTCAGAAGACAAGAGTCACGTTTTCAATGACACGTTGCCCCCTCTGCCTTGCTGTCTCATGTCGTTTGCCTAGTATATAGCTTTTAAATGGCACAGTCTTATATAAATGACACCAGCTTTATTTCGCCTTTTGAAAAAGAAAATTAATTATGGTCCACATTCATCACACATACATCTATTTATTAGCATCATTGAAATGTATTAGAAAGAGACCTGCCTGGACTTGGAGCCAGGATTGTGCTTCAGTTCCCAGTTCCGCCATTCATTGCTGGCTGAGCTTCGGCTACTCAGTAAATATCTTTGTCTCAAGTTTCCTGATCAATAGAATTGGGGAAATTGTACCTGCCCTGCCTACCGTGTTGAGTGGGGATGACATGACATAATCTGTGAAAGTACCTTGTAATCAACAATACCTGCAAAAGGGAAGAGCATGCCTCAAGACAGCTACCTCCTACCTGAAAAAGAAGACAAAATTAGAAGAATATATTGTATAAGCATGCATTTCTGTTAAGTGTCAAAGCGGTAAAAATAAATGAAAATCAGATATAAAGAGGCAGCCCTGACAGCCACAAGCTTATCTGCATTTCCCCAAATCCCTACAGTGGATGAATTCCCATGATGCTCTTTGGTAGAGATGGTCTCTAGGCAGAGTGGAGCCCAGGCGAGAGTGCCAAACAGGGAGGTGGCGGCACCATTCTACTCCGCTTCTGCTGCTTTTTCAACCTGGGACCTTAGTCGCGTCAGTATTCCTGAGCTTCTGTTCTCTGAAAACTGGGAAGCTCTGTTTAGGTAAATGACACTGTGATGAGGAACAAATAATATCACACAAAAAATCACCGGGCCACAAAAAAACAAAACAAAAACAAAAACACTGAAACTTTGAGGGATCCTAATTCATTGAGTCCAAACTTGACTCCTTTTGTTTCTAAGGAAATGGAGGCCCATTTTCCATAGGGGGAGATGGACGGACTCGGAACTGGAGACCATCATGAGACCAAAGCTAGTGTCCTCTGAATCCCAGAGTGTTATCTCCCGTAATGTCAGCAAAACCGGAAGTTCAGGCACTAAACGCAAGGCTATCATTGCTGTTTTTCATCCAAACTGAGGTTCTGCTGTGTACTTGTGGCATCTGGGTCAAAAAGAATGAAAACCAGGTTCAGATAGACAGTGCTTTTCAAAGGGGAAAAAAATAAAAAAATCTTGCCTTTCCCTAGCTAGAGGTCAAATGTCAAAAAAAGCTAGTAACAACAAGAGAGACCCAAGGATGTAATCGACAAATGAAGAAAAAAAAAAAAACTGGTGAGATGCGGGAACATCTTTTGTTATATGCCGCTTTTTGTTATATAATCATGCCCCAGGAATGATTGTACAGCCTGTACTTGCGTCCTTAGGCAGACAGCACCTTATCATTCGCAAGCTTAGCGATATATAATATATTTTACCCCCAAGGGAGGTTTTTGTTGTTTTGTTTTTAGAAAGAGATTTACAGTGATTCTTCCCCTATAGGTTTTTCTTGATATGTATATATATATTTTAATTTCTCACCATCTCAGGGGTAAATAAATATATTAAAATAAGCTATGGGGATGTATAGCAGAGTATAACAATGATAAATGATGTTGTGTGTAATTTTTCTACTATTAACATAAAGTAATATAAACTGAAGGACACGAGTCTATTGAGAGACTTAGAAGCTAATGTTCCATATCAGATGTGGCCAATGTCAGGACTGAATACAGATTAGGCAGTGTCCTTTTCTCCCCAGGGGAATTCAAGTTGGAGACACCACTAGCTGCCAGTGGTTTTTACGGCATTTTGTTGGGGCCAGTGGTGCCTTTCCTGGTCTATTAATTCAGGAGCCGTAAATGACAATGTGAGCAAAATGCTTTTCCGGCGGGATGCATTT
The DNA here is from genome assembly GCF_001890085.2 of Hipposideros armiger. NCBI lineage: Eukaryota > Metazoa > Chordata > Mammalia > Chiroptera > Hipposideridae > Hipposideros > Hipposideros armiger. The sequence goes on along the minus strand of NW_017731452.1, from coordinate 239,963 downwards.
CATTTATGCGTGCTTGTGTCGCCCGTACCGCGTCAATCCATTTTGTCACAATAAGTGTTTTTAAATTGTGTAGATTACCTCCATTTCATTATGGTCCCTAGCATTTGCGTCTTATTCAAGGCTATTATGTAAAGTTAGGAAATATTTAAAACTCTGTGTTTCTAAGGAAAAAGAGAGGCAATGCAGAAAAGTTCCCCTGGAGTTTTAGCTTCTTCCTCTCTCCTGTTCTTTTTCAGTGGAGAGTTCATGGCCAGGGTACATACTCTACAATGAGGAATGGAACCCCCCAGGGTAGATATTAACAAAAATATATGTATATATTTTTAATCTTGTGATGTCCATCTGGGTTCATAAGTACATTCAACCAATTGTGATTGCTGAATTTTTAAGAACTTGTTAACATATAAGGTTTTCTTTTAAAAGCAATTTTTATCATGAGTGATATAGTCTGAAAGCTGGACGTGTGGTTTTTTTTTTTTTTACATAATCTCTTTGTAACATTTCATTTTAGAGCTTAGAAATCCACTCCAAATCCTTCCTTATGTAGATGAGGAGAGTAAAGCCCAGAGAGGTGAAGGAACTCCTTCAAGGTCACCCAGCTCTCTGGAGGCCCAACTGAACTCTGAACCCCACTTTTTCTGGTACTTATTAGCTGTCCTTTCTGCTACCCCATTCTGCCCCTTTTTCTTTATGTCCTCCAAAAACACACTCTAAATAAAATATGGAAACATATAGATGGAGAAGTGGGTGAGTCACTGAGAGAACAAATCTAATGAGATACCTTTGGTTATGTTGACAGAAGCTGCCACAATTACAACTGATATAAAAACTGAAAATACATATTTGTCAGTTTCAATTACTTACGTAACTTTAGAAACTTTTCTGTGTGAATGAGTGCTTTTCCTTGAAATACCTCCTGGTTCTCAGGCATAAATAGTAGAACCTCCCTCATGTCTGGAACTTGAGGATTGGGGTTTAGATGAACTCTTTTCCCCTCTCACCCCGTTAAAATGGGCAGAAAGGAGCTAACACTTGGGTTTCTCTACACACATTGTTATCCTTTGGGTTGGCTCTAAGATGATGCGTTTGTCACGGTTCATAAATTTTATCTTTGCACTAAAAACAGGGTTAGAATATCTTCAATGCAATTATAAAAATGTATTAAAACTGAGAAGGAGAAAAATACGGTGGTAGATGCGATTTTAATGATTGTGTAAATGTTCACTGTTCCGTGGTGAAAAAAAAAAAAAAAAGAAGTCAGGCTTTTCAGCTAGGGTATTTCAGAGGAATGCCAGGAAAGGGCCGGGTTTTCCATAAATGCATGCCGTGTGCTTTCAACACAAAGATAAATATGTGGCTCTGAGATTTTGCTCGGAAAAGGGTGACCAGATGGAGTGATTTTATGTCTGCAGAAACCTGTAGATACTGGTAATCACCCCAAAGAGGGTGTTACTCTCAGCTTCTTCCTTCTCCTAAGAATTTAGGGATCTGGGGAGGGGGGAGCGGGTAAACATGTATGATCAGAATTAGCCTGCAACATGTATTACTTTGCAGAGACTGTCCTCAGTGATAGGATTTGTCATTCACTTCTTTGCTAAATGGTTTGTAACATCAGCTGACAACGAATGGGGAGGCCAGCCACAGCCAAGATTCAGCTGCAGACATTTGAGGGGTTCACGTGGGAGCCCTCTTAATTTCAAGTCACTTTTCAAAATGAGAGACTTGTTCAAGACCCAAACACTAAGTCGTCTCGGGTCTGTGTGTCTAGTTTACATCAGGCTTGTTAGAACCATAGCAAAGATAACATTTTCTCCCCTGCACTCATTTGACTGATTCTCTTAGTCAACAAATAGTCTGGTAGTGTAAAACTTTGTAGCGAAATGCCCCCTAATATAAAACACAAAGCACCAAGCTCTTATGGGAAGTTTTATAAAATACAAAAGTTGTTAAGTATAAACATCGCCCCACGTAATAGTTTATTTCTTCCATGCTACAGTTTTCTGGGCAGTTGGATATGTAATTCCCTTTTACGTAGTTTTTCAAAACATTTGGCATTTTAACTCCCTGTGATGATATTTATGCTCCTAACATGTGACTGCAGTTGATAAATTGATTAGGAATCTGGTCCTTATCAGGGGAATTCTTGAACACTCCGTCCACACAAAGTGTCTCCTCTTTACTTGGCTGCCGACAAAGTTAAGTTACCTGTGGAGTTTTCACGTTGGTGGTGAGTTTTGGAGACAGACCCCTTTCGAGCAGGTACAAACACCATTAGTCCCTCTCTTTCGTGTATATGGATCAATTACATTTCACTTTCAGACAAAGGAACATTTCAATTTTCGCATAAAAGATTAAAGCGGTGGAGAATCTATGATGTAAACAGGGTTTTGCTATTATAGGTTTTTTGAAGTCAGATGTCCCTGATCTGAAATGCACTGGTTTTGTGATTTGGGGTAAATCACTTAACCTCTGTCAGCCTTTTATCAGTAAAATGGGATAAAAATAGTGCCTGACTTGCAGGGTAAATGAGAATTTAATGAGATAATGCGTGTGAACGGCCTATCACAGGGTTTGGCACCGAGTAATGGCTTCTGCGACCACTGCCTCCTCTTACTGTTACTGCTCTTAGTATTATTGTCATCGTGAAAATGACTAAAGATGTGTGTATGAGTAATCCGCGCTCTTAGAGCACACGTGCTTTTTAAACATACAGATATATTAAACACAAAGAGCAGCATTTTGGGGTTTCTTTGTGGGGTTGCTATTTATTGAATGCATGCAACACATTCTTGTATAGACTCTGTGTAAGATGTTTAATGTATGTTTCATTTTCCTAGCAATACTGGGACATGGGACGGGCCATAACTATGAATAGAAGTGCACGAGTAAGTTGAATAAGGTGAATGCTGGGAAAACAAGTCTGTTTAAACAAACAGGAAGTGAGTGGTTTGTGGGAGGCTGTGGAAACCCACTGTATTAATCTGGAATTTGTGTGCCACTAGAATCTAAATTAGTTGAGGGTAGAAACCAGACATTTTCCCCTGAACCTACTCTGTAGCTTTGTTCTCAGCACATGCTTAATACATCTTTGTGAATGTATGGAGTGACTGAATTAATGATTGAAGAAATGAATGTGTCGAAAAATAGGAGTTGAATTTGATCGCCAGGCCTGCATTGGAATGAATTCCTGGTGCTTGACACTGTGGCTGGCAGTTAGTAGGTGCTCCGTAAAAATATATATTGGAATCAATCATAATTTACTATCAATTATATAAAAATTTATCTTAGAGGATCCAGTAGTCCTAATGTATTCCACTCACAGGACATGTCAACCCTTAGAGCAAACCCTACAGGTTCCTCCTAAAATAAAAACGTGGGTATGCAGAAGTAAGTTGCCCCCACCTCAAACCCCACCTTGCTCAAGTGTGTTGTTTTAGTGGCTTTGCAGTGCATGTCTTTTGACCTGAGAATTTGTTGTCAAATTGATCTCCGCTTTCAAGTGCAGAATTTGTCAGGCTCGTGCAGACTTCTGCTTTATATGGCGATATTGCATTTTTGCAGACAAGCATTGCATAGTTTGAAAGAGTATCCTTGGAAGGAACATCATAAGGGATCTGTAAGAAATGGGTACAACAGGGAAATTGAAACAGAACTGAACAAATAAAAATTGGAACTCAAACACGGAATCCTGCTTAATTTTGCCTAAATCACCATCAGCAGATGGATACAGGTGTAGGGGGCTGGGAGGAAGTGGTATTTGGTACCTGAGGAACAAAGGAGCATTTTCTTCTCTGTGGATCCCTTGGGGGTGGGGGTGGGGGTTAGGAATAACAGCATCACCGTGAGAAGGAAACCGATAGGTTTCTCTCTCCTTTACTCCCCAACCAGGTATGACCCTGCAGCAGGCAGGGCCCCCAACCCAAGACAGATCAGTCTGATGGTGTGTGCCCTGCTGTCACCACTTTTTAATAAGGGCTGGGGCCTTCCTCCTCTGCGCCTTCCTCCCAACATAACCCGCCCTCGCTAATAAATTCCTGGGGCTGACATTGCCTGAGCTGGCTGGTCTTTGCCCTCAATTTCATTGAGATGGGCCATTGAAAACTCATTACAAGCTGTTTAGACTCTGACTTTGACTTTTGCTCGGCAGTGAGCAAAATTAACAGCTCTTGGAGGTAGCAAAAAAGGCACTCAGCCAAATTAAAAAAAAAAAAGAAAGAAAGAATTGAAATGATGAGAAAAGACTTTTAATATTATCACCATTAGTCATGCAAACAAGCGCACATCCGAAGCGCATATGTTCTGCGTGTGACTCTCATTTGAAGCCTGGTGTGGATCCTGGTTCCCTCACCGGAGAGGAATTCATGCCCGGGCCTTCCCCGCAGCTCAAAATTTTTTTTACATGTCAAGCAATGAGCCTTTGAGTGTAGCAGAATTGCTTCATAAATTTAACTATCACTTTCGAATTTCTGTTTTTTTCTAATTTAGTGCTTGATAGTTTTTTATGTGATAATTTTAAAACGCTGTTTATAGCAAAAGTTACCTTGATAGTACAGGTGTGCACGGGAAAATTCACAGCCATAAATAAAAAGAAAAAAAAAAAAGAATCCTGTTTATTCCTTGGGCATGTTGTGATTCTAAGGACGTACCCATGGCTGTATTACAGGCTTGAAAAGCAACCCGATTAATTTAAATTTCTTCAAAAGTAACAGCTCCTGAAAGATTTAAATATCGCACCCAGTACTTTTGGATGGTTTCCGTCTGTACTTGGAAAGCGCGTGCAAAACGTCTTTCTCCTGATGTTTGCCACACATCTTAAAAATAGAAACATGTACATGTGTATAGTCAGATAAATGATGGTAAGAATATTCTTATCAGAATTTAAAGAAATCGACTAAAATTTTTAAGATAGGCAAGGAACCTTCACCAAGAAGGGGAAAAATGTCTAATTAGTTCACCAGCGCGTCTGGGCTCTCGGACACAAGGCAACACAGGTAGAAACCACCTTGAGGATGTATAGAAAATGGTGAGTTGCACTTTGGATTCAGGGTTATTCGTTGCTAAGACATAACCTCTCATGTTGGTAAAACATGTGTGTGTCAAATAGAAGTCACTGTCACACTTTGTCAGCCATCATTAACTGTTTGCAGGGCTCTGTTTCCAAGAGGATATCCGGTTTTCCTTTCAATTCCTCTAACAACTGCGAGGGACGGCGCCAGGCTCTGTGAATACAGAGATGAGTAAGATGGTCTCCTGCCTTGTGGGGTTCCCTGTCTAGCATTCCAGCAACATGTTTCTCATCCTCTAAACATTGCGGATTAAACCCAGTGCCACCTCATACCCCCCAAGAGACGGAAGTGGAAGGCCCACTGAAGCCCTGAAACCTTTCAGAGCCAGGCTAGTCAATTACTCCCAAGCTATAGATAGATCTCAGTAGTCAAAGCAAGAAGCATATAATCCCATAAATCTCAACTGTGTGGTATATTTATTAGGCAATCCGTTTTCTTTTCCGCTGGGTGCTCTGTTTAATTCCCTAGTATAATAAACCTTCCAAATTCTTAGTGCCTCACTACAGCCAAGGCCTTTATCTTTTTCTCCTGTCGGGATTTCTTTCAGGGGATCCCATCATCTAGCCATTGGATGTCTTTGATGAGGGAATTAAAGCATTTGCCTATTCTTCAGAGTTTCACTGAAGTTTGATCCTGTTCCAGTAATATTGTCTAACAAACCATCCCAAAATTTAGTCATTTAAAACGACCACATTTATGTTGTTCACAAATCTGTGTTTTCAGCAGGGCTTGGCAGGAACCACTTGTCTCTGCTCCAGACAGTGTCAGCTCAGGCCTGCCATCATCTGAACATTGTTCACTCATGAGTCTGAGGGTTGACCTTGACTGTTGACTGGAACGACCTACATATTGTTTCCATGTATCTTGGCCTTCCTCACAATATGGCATTAGGGTTCCAAGAGTAAATGTCCTGAGAGAGAGCCAAGCCGACTCTGTATTGCCTTTTACGACCACGCCACAGAAGTCATATGGCATTGTTTTGGTTTTTTTTCTGCATTCTTCTTGTCCAGGCAGTCACAAAGGCCTGCCCAGGATTACAGGGAGAGGAAATAGACTCTACCTCTTGATGGGGCAATGGGAGGGCTCTGGACAGGAATGTGGGACTAGAGACACCACCATGGCCTCTTATGAAAAATATAGTCTGCCACAAATCATAAGCCAAAAGTTAATATCCTGAGGTGGTGTATTGGCAAAACAAGTTCGATTTGGGGGGTCAGGAAACCTGAGTTTTAATCCCACCTCTGCCCACTATAACTGCTCGAATGGTCCTCAGTGTGCTTATCCACAAAATGGGGGGCACTCATGCTGACCCCAAGTGTTGGTGCTGAGGACTGTGCAAATAAAATGTGCTATGTGTGCAAGTGTCCACCAAGTGCCTAGTGCAGAGTGGATGGATGCTCAATAAATCTTCGGTTAGTTGATTCATCGAATTGGGTCTGCACATCATTACCATTATTTAGGCTTATTGTGTCCTGATCTATGTCACCAAGTACATCCTTGCTGTTTTTCATGAATTTTCCACGGAGTCGCAACATGCTGCTTGCCAATGAAGGTCAGGGAGGAAACAGATTAACAACATCTTATACCACAATGTCAAAATACTTAAAAGTGTTTACAGAGCTCGGTGACACCCAATGAATTTAAAACGAGAAGGCTGGAGCACAAGTAAAACTATTCTTGTTCTTCTAAGCTTGAGCGAGGGCCTTGATGTTTTATGATTGTTTTAAGGTCCATTAATTGTTGAATCATAAGGCCATGTAAAAAAATGACAGCTCTAACATCCAGGGCTCGGGTTTATTTTAAATGTTTTTGTTTCTATACTGTTTGTAATTAATAACAGTGGCTCAAACCTGGTTCAAACGTGACAAAAGCAGGGCGCCATGGGATAAAGCAACTCATTTTCATCTAGGAGCAGTTTATGCTTTCTAGAAAGATCTGTTTTCTTAGATTGAAGGATGTTAGCCTTTAACAGCCATTAGCTGATCCTCAGAGAGAGGGGAAACTACTCATTATTATATAATCATGCTCTCTTGAAACAGGCCTGAGCAAACTTAACAGCTGTGTCGTTTGACATGGTAGCCACTCCATGCCTGTAGTTATTTAAATTTATATGAATAAACCTTACATAAAAATTTTAAAAGTCACTTCTTCAGTCGCACTCACCACATTTCAAGTGCTCAGTAGCTACGCAAGGCTGCCATATCGGACAGCACAGGTATCGGACGTTTTCATCATCGCAACAAGTTTCATGGGACAGCACAGCTGGAGAGGTTGGCTCTCCATTTTTTTTTCTTTCCATGTATACTCCAGAAAGAAAGTCAGCCAGCTCAAGTGTTCCATCTTCCCACCAAGTCATGTATGCCCAAAGAGATCCACTTCCTCCGTTTGCAGAACCTTCTAGGGCCTGGGTCCAACTGACTGGCACTCCCTACCACACACCCCATGCCTTTTCCTTCAGCACCTGTGTAATTCAGCCTCAGGGTCATGTCCTCTGCCAGCCCCTCATAATCTCCTCCTTCTCTGACACCCACAAGGACCCTACACCTCTGGTTTGCCTTAATTCTCTGGACTGTGAATTCCCTTGGGACCCAGGAGTTACTCTAAGGTTGCTCAAAATCCATATATGCTGCAAGTATGGTATTCTAGATGGACTAGATAATAGGTCTTGCGTGCAAGTGCAAATAGTTTTCAAGCATGGGGAAATGCTATTGTGATGTGTAAAATAGAAATTTATTTTAAAGTTTTACCGAATTCATAATAGCACATGATCATTATGTATTTACTCAATTACTGGTGACAAAAGTGTGGGTGTCTGTGAATTTCTGATGTCTTAAAAGGTGTTGTCGTACTAGAAAAATGTGCAACCACCAGGGGAAGTTCATTCATGGAGGTGGGACGTGGAGATTTCTTCATCAGCGCCTCACTGATTTAAACATCAGCTCCAACAGAAAAACAAGCCATCGCCTCTGATTTCCTACACGGAGCCAAGCATTTGTCCCATGTGATCCTCAGACCAGACCTAAGTGGCAATATTAATATTAATATCCTTACTTCAAACATGAAGAGAAGGAGGCTCAAAGGGTCTGATTTTCCCAGTCCCCTTGTGTGTGGTCTCAATCACCCGCCTAAACTCCGATTCCACGTCCACCCATCAAACCTCAACGATAGCCACTCATATGAACATACGTAATATAATTGTATGGCTTGGTGGAGCCACCTAAATCTGTTAGGCCATTAGACAATGCCACCATTAGGGCGAAATGTCATGCACTTGATCTAAATGTACTTAGGAGAACTCTCAGGACCTGATGAATTATTATGGGGAGTTTTATAGCCCCAGAGGTCATGGGCTTCCTACTAACTATAGCTAATGAGCTATAGATGCCACAGAGCACTGTGGATACATGTCGTTCCATAGATGGAGAGAGCAATTCCTCTCCCTTCTCCCCCTGCTGCCTCCTCAAAGGCAACCTCACATCAGATGAGAAAATGCACAAATGCTTCTCCGGCATGGTTTTCCTTAGACCACATATCCTGTTACTTGAGATGAACGTCTAAGCAGAATGTTTTTTGCTTTTGGGGGGCACGGGGGTGGTGGTGTAGAGGACAGAAACCAAAGCAAAGCCACAGGGAGATCTGAAAAAAGAAAAAACCCACCATGGTATACTGGGAAGGAAACATAATTTTCTGAATGAAAATATTTTTATTGTATTTGACATGATTTGCTTCCTCGGGAGGTACGAATGAGATAAAAATCTGTTCTTAATTTCCTGGTTAATAACTGCCGCCCGTCCTTCCCACCCCAGCTACTCTGGTGTCGCTCGCTGCTATCCTTCCCCAGCTTCCGTTGGGCCCAAATAGGCAGAAGTTCACCTTTTCTTTTTGGTGCCTCCAGTTTTTCTCCTCCTCCCATCAGTTTTTCCATAATTCCAGAGATTCTATCCAGTTCAAAAGGGGTATTCCTACTTTGAAATACCTTCTAGAAAAAGAACAACTGGGTCCGCTGGCAGGCTGCCTTGGCTTCCTTTGCCCCTGAAGGTGTGATGACAATTTCTTAAAGCTTAGCTGGGAAAGGAAGAAGGCAGAGGAGGATGGTGTGTGCCTCCAAGTGCTCCGTGTGGGAGATCTTGTACGTTCTTTGGTTACTGTTCCCAGTGGATGGCCAGAATATGAGGTAGCTCAGTCGTGCATGCACTTAAACTTGCCCTCTTCCCCTGGGTCAGCAGTCCACACTCACCACCCCCACCCCACAAAGGCACCTTGGGGACCCTTGGTATCCTAGTTTTCTAGCAAGTCTCATAGCACCAGAGAAGCATTAAGAACGTGGATCCTCCAGAGGGAACTCATTTCCTTTGCTTCCAGGTAATCTCTCAGTCTGTTATGCAAATCTCCAAAGCCCTTAACAAGTGAGTTGAGAGTAGTATTGGGACCAGGAACCCTCACACAGTTTTATTGGAAAGCCCCTTGACGCTCCTTCAGCACTATGGGTGTCCACTGCCTTATGGTACGAAACTATGCTGAAATGCTCAAGAAATTTCTTTCAGAACATAGCTGTATTACCAGCCGATTGGCAGTGTCCACCTAGAATTGTTAAATAGCAGCTACCCTAAGAAATATCAGGTTGTGCCCAGTGATGTGCCCTGCCACATACAATAAGCTAATATGTTATGTGCACATAATAGCCACAGCTGTTTTCCTCATTTAAGAATGGCAACGCCCTGACGGTTCATGACGAGCCATCAAACATGACATGTCAGTATAGAAAACATCTCTAGGAAGTGTGGGACTCCTTGTATTACTTGAGACTCTTAGCGGCATATTTATCAGCAAAAGGAGTTATTAGTCAACAACTAATGAAAGCATCTTTTACTGCTCCCATGATTGCCTTGACAAATCCTGCACATTGGAGAATGTTCCCTTCAGCTGTTTCTTCCAAGTGTCTCTTGCATGCTGAACAGGACATTTGATTCTAATTGTTAAGCCTGCCTAATCCCAACTGAAGTGGGCCATCATAGCAAGTGTGGAAGAAGGTAGGGATATAAACCAGATTTGCTCTCTTCTGAAGAAATAACTATATTAAGACTTTCTTTTCGGAGACAAATCATCTTATGCAGGAGGGAAGAAAAAAAAAAAAACTCCATACGAAAAGATAAATGACAGCACCAGATCCAAAAAGACAAGTGCTCCGTCATTTTGTCATAATGCCAGAAGAGACAGCAATGCAGCATGGACCAGGCATTCAGACACTTAGATAATATCACAGGAAAAGCATGGGCTTCCAATGCCAGAAGCCTCTTTGGTGAACCTAGGACACACTTAGGGGCTTTAGGATCTTCAGTAACCTGTTCTGTATTTCAGAGGTTGACAAAGAAAGGGACAGGCAAGCAGGAAGCTAGTGTGAAGATTTGGCTTCCGTCCTCTTCTGAATTTCAGAGGAATGCATGTGAACAACTGATTAAAATGTCTGAAGGAACTTTGGTAATTCACAGTCTGGGGAAGTTAGTGTTCTGTGACACCCTGAGTTGAGACATACCTATGTATACACACATGCTCACGGATGTACTCATACTGGTGTATATTTTTAAAGAATTCCGAAATTGCCAATTAATCCAATTAATCCTCTATTCTCTCTTGATTCATAGAAGCCCTGGGTTGGGTTTTTCCACTCTAGGAAATTATATTTTCTAGTACATTCATGTCAGAAGAATGCTATTTAAAAACTGTCTTTGTGTATGTTTTCTATGTCTGCTGCCTTTTCTTCCTTCCTTTCCCTTCTCTCTGCTTTTCTCCTTCCCTCCCTTCCTTTCTTTCTTCCTTTCTCTCCTTTTTTATTTCCTTTTACATTTTTATTTTCTTTTAAATTTATGCTAAATTCTATTATTTCCATCATGTTGTAGAATACTGAGATACGTGCAAGTTTTTTGCTTGTTTTTTGTTGTTGTTTTCCCCCATAATTAGTTGACACATAATTTTCTCAGAAAAAAAAATTCATCTGTTCAAATTTACCTTTATTGTTGCTTGTGATTTTTGCTATTTTGCTATCATACAGTCATCTACCTCACAAAGATGTTTCAGGCCCTGAACACTTGTCACTGAATTATTTTCTTTTCCTTTTTCTTGCTTCCTAAACTATACATATATAGCCCTTTAAAGAACACTCAGACTTTTAAGTCTGAGAATCAACCTCCATGCTTTCTCTAATACCTTTCAAGGGTTAGATTAATAACATTGTATAAGGCAGTGACCAGAACGGAGTGTGATACTTGAACTGAGTTTTGCCACCTTCCAGGATAATCTGTTCTAATTTCTGGGGACACACATTGTGTCCTGGTTAGAGGAGATATGATTATGCCCGTGTTACTTTGCTGTGCTTGGTTTTGCTCTATGTGTATGTGAGTAGGGATGTGGGGTGAGTGGGGGCTTGCTGTGTGAGCACGCGTGTCTGTTATAATCCCAAGGTCTTACCCACAACAGCAGAAGGCCTCCTTTGAGATCAATCATACTTATTCAGTGTTTGTCTTCAACTACCTAATATTTGTTGCTTTCTCTTTGTCGCCGTTAATTTTGTTTGTCATATGTCAGACCAGGATGAGTGAGGCACATTCACACTCAGCTCATTGTATTTATTTATTTTTTTTTCTTCCTTAGTCACCACCTTTGCTAATTTCAGGCAGTCAGCACATTTGGCAAGTTCGTAGCTGCTTGCTTGAGCAAGTCATTAATCTATATTAGAAAAGGTAGAGCCCCAATTCTAACCTTCCCAAGGCAGGCTGGCCCGCCCCGCCCCCCCCCCAACGCCTCCCAGGCGCAGGTTATTTTATATCTCCCTCGGTTTAGGCACCTGTTGTTTCTTTTATGAGTTTTCTTTTCTTGCTTGAATGTCTGCATATGATAACACTGCTTTGGCACACTGGCTTACATTTTCTGTACCCAAACAGTGCCAGGACAGGAGATAATCAGGCTTGGCGAGTCTGTTCCCTGCCGACCAGTGGAACCAGTCCCTTGGAAGCCATTCCAGTTCTTCCTCCTAGAGAATGTCTACAAAACCGTGTCTCTACTGTGTGTGTCTTTAAGACAAGAATTTTTCATCTTTCTGGAGTTTGATTTCCCCCATTCCCCTTCCTCTTTATCCTCCTGTTGAACTAGGTCTTCCCTCAAAATCTTGAAACAAGCATGTGTTTTCCCATTTTAAGTCAAAGGAGCTGTGTTCAAAAAAAATATTGTATTTATTTAGTTTTAACCCTTAGCTCCCATATGTCCCACTGTCAAACGAAACTACCGTGATGTGGCCTGTCTTGAAGCAATTTTAAAATAATCCTATATTTTAAAATGTTGGCTTTCCCATGTATGTACAAAACAAAAAGGGTTGTAGCTATGGGTGGATAAAAATGTCAGCGCTCTTTGCTCACAAATGTGATTTTTGAGATGTGCACTCCATCGAGTATATACAGTGTTTCCCTTGGAATCACACACCACAGACCTGGAAGAAACCAGAGGAGGCATCTGCTCCAGGGGTTCCCAAAGCAGATCTATGGGGAAAGAGTTCTCCCTCCACATAACACCTGATATGGCACACCAAAATATAAAACATGACGGCCAAGGTCTCTTGGTTGAATTTAAGGAAGAGCCAGCAAGGTCCTGCCCACTTGACCTCTCATCTGGCCTTGCAGTAGGGTCCTTGAGGTCCCCTAAGGCCCTCTAGAGTGTGACGGATGCACCGGTTATCTCCAGATCCCTCCTACCCTGCCCCAGTGTCCCAAGGGGCTCTCCTGCCCTCTCCTCCTCAGGTCAGATTTCACAAAGATGGGCATCAACAGGAATTCAGAACAAAGTAAAGTTGGGCTGTTCAGTACCCAGGCTTGCTCCCTGCAGGGCGTGGGTGGACAGCCTCCCTCCATAGAAGGTCCCCTCTATTCAGCTGTCAAGGGTGGGGCGCTGTTCCTACTGTGGGTAACCCCAGGATACTGCACTGAACCTCACTGGTTCCTTAGACCCTGCAATAACCTTTGCAAACAGTGCCTTTCTTTAAAGCTCCTCAAGTTACCCATGTAGAGTGTGCCATCTGTATCTTGCCAGGACCCTGACCAATAGGTACGGTTTGAAATCTCAGTTCATGACCATCTCCTTGCCCAGAGCATATACTTTCATCCAAAACACACATGTATGGGGGTGGAGGGAGAGTCAGAAAGAAGACTTCTGCTGAGTGATGGCTCCTTTTTCTCCCCTTGGGTTTCTAGCCTCTCTATTCTTCCTGTTCTTTTAAAGAAATCCAGAAGGGAGCTAAAGAGCTAAATGTGCAACTGTCAGTCTGAGGCCGAGGGCAGCTGCAGGCAGACCCCTCTGCCCGAGTTTAAATGACCCTCATCCTTCTGCTTGGCTGCCTGCAGGTCCATGCTCACATCTGGCTCTGTCTGCGCCTGAATGTAACCTTGAGAATGACTTTGAAGATCCCTTCAGGGCCCGGAGGCTCTCTCCCCAACCCACTCACTGACTCTGCTCTCTCCCAGATGTTCCCCAGTCCCCTGGGTGATCTTGTGTGTCCTTCCTAGGATATTGCTTAATCATCCTAGGGCTGGAAGGCCACGGGGGTCCCAGGCAGAACACGGCAGAAATATCCATGTACGGGTTCTCCTTGACCCCGTGGAATCCCCCAGGCTTTCATGGAAATATGCCTCGAGATGAAGGCAGGATCCACTATTTGTTGTTTTAATCAAATCCTGAACTTGACCCTGTCAGATAAACCCTTGACTATAGACTAGAGGTCAATTGTAGGACACTGGTCAGGTCCAGGAGGGAAGAGATAGAGGACACCCTCCTCTCCTCCGACATCAGAGTCCCCAAAGAAATGAAGCTGTGTGAGTGCTGCCTTCGTTTCTCCTGATATATCGAGGCCTCCAGATGTAAGCTCATTGATAGTCTTGGTGTGCGCTTCAGTATTTGTGCTTTTAATAGATATTGCAAGTGTGTTTAATGTGAAAATAGAAACGAAGGGCTCTTAAAAGAGCTTACTCAAAATCCTGCCAATTACTGAAGTCTACCAGACAAGCAGGAGCCACTTTTTTTTTTTTTTTTGATTCAAGGGGGGGAAAATGTTTCCACAAAAGCCAGGCCCTTTGTCTTTAAAAATATGCATCTCTTGGGTATTGAGTTATAATAGTAAATACAGATGCAGCTGTGTCACATTAAAAGACAACCAAATTCAGTAACAATGTTCGGGGCACCGTTATGTCACTTTAAAATGTATAGTGTCACCTAAAAATGCAATCACTCTGAAGAAACTGGTGCTGGCTCGGACTTTCGCGGCCCTGTGTTTGCTTTCCTGAGAAGGTACTCTTTAAGTCAGAAGTCACCCAGTGCCAACGGGCTCATCTGTGTATTCTATTTTAGCTTCCAACATTTCTCATCACCTGGTTACAAACAACTGAAGGCAAGAAATAGCCAAGATTCCACCGCAAGTCCCGAATTAAGTTATTAGAGCTACAAGCGAACAAGTAAATAACTTGGGCCTAAGCCATGGCCCAGACCAGTCCTGAGCTGGCTTGGGGTCTGACCAACTGTTTCTGATCCCAGTCTGAAGTAACTTTGTGGACATGCAAAAGGGTCAAATGGTCCTTAACCCTCTGCAGCCCCTAGTGGAGCTAAGGAATTAAAAGTTATTTAAATCTTTTTTTTCCCCGTTGCCAGTTTTTCTTAAACATTAGCTCTGTTCCATTTTTTTTTTCCCAACTCTGATTCACAAAGAATAGGGAAGCTTAGCCAACTGCAATTTCAAAGTATTGCCTTTTAAGCCCAGGCCAAGCGTGTGGACTTGATAGAATTCTGATTAATGCATCTCACTCTATTAATTTTCGGAGGAACCCGAAGGCATGCCTCCTCTTCCTGGTGCGGCCTGGCCTGCCAGGAGCGTTGGTTCGCTTAAAGAGCTCATGTCTTCAGCTACCAACAACCATAAAACTGAACATCTATCGGAAGAGTTGGCTTCTTTAGATGTGCAGAGGCACAGTACAAAATATATATAGAACTTGGCTGAACTTTGCTTCAAATTTGCCAATCAAAACTCACAAACCTGTGCCAAGTTGGCTATAAAACCTCTTACTTGGAGCCAGCACTAATTATGTCAACAAAGAGGTTCAAGTTTAGCCCCTGTTAAGTCCTGCACTTGTGGGCGTTGGGGATGAGTCCTTTGTGTGTAGGCAAACGGGCCCCACTCAGATGAGCTCTGCCCTCTCCTGGCTTCCTCCTAAAGCTCCCAGGAAGCCAGGCCCCAGCCCTTTCTGTTCCTCTGGGCCATGCCTCCCCACCCTCTGACTGGGATGAAAAGGGTCTGCAGGCAGTCAGATCGCCCCACTGAAAGGTTTTGTGACAAGGCCAAGCCTTCTTATCATCATAGTGTTCTTTAGAAATGAGAAAGCTGCTCCTTGGGTTTTCTAGGGTACTGCCTCTGAGAGGAAGCTTATCCTGCAGAGCTGCTCTTAGGGTCAATACCTGTGGAACGAAGCTGGCATGGGGCAGAGGGAGACACAGCTGGTCAGGAGTCTCAGCCAACCTCATGGCGAGCTCTGGAGCTAAAAGGGCCCATCAGAGTGTCACCCTCCATTGGGTTAATATGCCCAGGACTTTACACCCCTGCCTTGACTAGTCATTGGGTAGATGTGACCTTGCTATAGGAAGGATGTGACCTTGCCCCCAGGAAGGATGTGAGTCCCTGCGGTTTAGGCACTCTTGCAGGGGTTAACACCTGAAGGTCAAATGCCTTCCTGGAAGGGAGATCTGAGCCACACCAGGGTCCACCAACTTTTCAACACAGATACATCCCAGCCCCTGCCCTATGCTTTCCTTTAACTTTCCCCCCTGCCACACACACACACACACACACACACACACACACACACACACCATCACTTCTTACAGCACACAAAACTCGCCTCTTTAGCTTAGGGTTACTGTGAGAGTTCTGTAGCCCTTGTCGATTCAGGCCTTGAAGTATGGTAGAAAGTCCTAGAACAAGAACGGCCTGGGTTTGAGTGTTGTCTCTACCATGTAACCAGCTTTCAGGCCAACTCATTAACTGTCCGGGGCCTTAGTTTCTTCTTCTCTAAAATGGAGCCCATCCTGCTTAGTTCCAAATGTTGCTTAAGCCTAAGTGAGAATATTGGCAGAAATTCGTTGGCACAGAGAGGACTATAAAGTGGAGGTTAAGCATATGGGTTAAGAGCAGAGCCGAGAAGTCTAGGTGGCATCTGGTTCCTTAGCTGAACGTTTCTGGGCAAGTGACTGAACCTGTCTAATCCTCGGTGTGCTCGGCTCTGCAATGGAGGTCTGTGAACATTCAATGGAAATGGTAGTGGTGAAGGGCTTAGCAGTGAACCCGGCCCGTAGCCAAGTTCACCCTTCTCCATCTGCACCCCCGCCCAGTGGGCTGGCCTCTACAGGTTCAGTTCACTCCGCGTGCACCTTCTCAGCCTTCTCTGATTCTTGGGTGAGATGAGCGGAGGTCAGCAGGCAAGTTGTTGTCATGAGTGATCCAATTAGCCACCATTTATTTATACCATTAAATGTCTTCAGTGACCCCAGTGTGCTTGAAAGCCACAAGCCCCTCCCCCCCCCAGCATTTTCATCCGTGAGGGAAAGCTTGGAGGCCTCTCTGATGATGAATCCAGGTTCAGGCTTTTGAATCAGTGAGACTTGAACTCAACCCTGGGTTTGTAACTTCTTAGATAGACTAGTTATCCCTTTTGGTTCTTTGTTTGGTATCAACATCTGTAAAGTGGGGGTGATAATGTGGCATTGTGGTGGCAACAAAATAATGCAAGTAAGGTCTTTTTCTTATTATTTATCTTTCATTGCCACCTTTATCGTTCTGTTGACTCCTGTGAGCACCTGTTATGGACTGGGCACTTCAGTAGACACTCAGGATACACAAAAACCCCGTCCCTGCTGGCAGGAGACATAAGAGAAGCCTCCACCAGTGACGCCTGAGTACTGAAGTAATGCAGGAACAGGAATGAGTGCCTGTAGTTTTAATGCCAAAATGCCGAGTGTGCAGTTCAGAAATGTTCTTCCCCACGTAAGACCGGAAGTTCTGGACGCTGTGGACTTGGTAAGTGGTGCTGTCGGTATGCTGGAAATAATGATGTAATCAGATAAGACCCAAGGGTATTGTTTGGGGACACCCTGGTATTCCTGGGCCACGTTTCCATCCTTATGGTCTGAGAAGATATACGCGGCCCCTTCCTATTAGTAAAGTTGACCACTGGCTACCAAGGCAGCCCAGGCAGTTTTTCTTGGGCTCAGCAGGGCAGACTCAGGATTAGTGTATGCCCCTAAGAAATGCTGAGAGCCTCAGTGAAGGTAAAAATACCACGCCTTTCCTCAAGAAGGTGCCTCATGATTTACTACATACCACACCGCCTGTACGGGTTTCCTATGGCAACCATAACAAACACCAACTAGGTTACTTGAAACAACAGAAATTTACTTTCTCACAGGAGCCCAGAAGTCGAAAATCAAAATATTGGCAAAGTTGGTCCCTTGTGTCCCGTGCGTCTCTAATAGCTTCTTCTGGTGGTTGCCAGCAACCCTTAGCACCCCTTGGCTTGTAGACACACACTCCAAGCTTTGCCTCCAGTCTCACATCACCTTTATCTCTGTGTCCCTGTATGTCCTGTACAGTCTCTTATAAGGACACTACTCACCACTCATTGTGTTTCGGACCCACCCTAATCCCGTATCATCTCATCTTGATCCTTACCAACTCTATCTGCAAAGACGCTATTCCCCAAAAAAGTCACATTCTGAGGTTCTGGGTGAACATGAATTTGGGGAACACTATTCAACCTAGTATACTGCTTTACATGCATGTGAGCCATTTCTCTTAGCCTTTCTCCTCTGCCTTTTCTACATGACAAGAATTGTGGTTGCACATCTACCTCCCCTTCCTTCCCCCATGGTGAGCCTCATCTCTACCTGGTGAGCAGAAGGAAAATAACTACAGCGAGGAAACTGAGACCCAGATGTGCAGCCCGACTTGCCCCAGGTCACACAGCTAGCCAGGATGCAGGTGGGTGGAAAGCCAGCCAAACCAGCTATGTCTGGCCTCAGGTTTATCCTTCCTTCACCCGCCCACCCCATGGCTTCTCATTTTGAAAACCCAAAGACAAATAAAGTAAATGCATTGCAGGATTATGAAATGCTGTGGTCCTCGTCTTTGTCCATTGTATAATCTTCACAGCAACCAGCATGTTTGCATTGTGGTTCTCAGGAGGGTTAGTCATTTCTAATAGGGTCACGGGGTCAAGCTCAGGTGACTAGTGACATTTTTTTTTTAATATCCACATGTTTACATTGTTGATAGCTTTTAAAGTTGTCTTCAGGAGGCACAAGGTGTGTGGCATTTCACATATGAGGAAAAGAGGTGTGTGGAAGGTAGGTTTCTTGTTAGGATTTAAACCCAAGTTTCTCTATTTCTAAAGCTAGGCTGAGTCTTTGAGAAAATGCAAAGAAATGACCAGAACAGTGCCAGACACAAAACAGATGCTCAGTAAATACCATCTAAGATTCAGGCTTCTGAGTCCAAGGTGGACTATTTTCGTCTCCAGCTAGAATTTTAAATATTAAAATAAGCTTCTTGGTGTCTTGGAATATACTTGAAGCAACTAAAATCCCCATCTCCAACTAGAATTTTAAATATTTTGAAAATAAAACCTTCAGAGTCTAGATATTTACAAGAACCAAGAAGCACAGTTTCCCAAATGGGTGGCATATTGTTTTGAATCTTCCCATCACTTTTCCTCCTAGAGGAAATAATAAAATACATTTCAGGGCCAAAGCTTTTTATAGGACACTGTCGCTGTTGAACAGACACTTAGCATATTTAAGTTGGAATCCAAGGGAATCAGAATGTTGGGAGAGATTTCTAAGGAACACTGTTTTCTCTTCAAGGATGTAATCAAACTGAAAAGGAATCCCAAAAGGGCAGCCATTTGTAAATTAGGAGGGATGGAGGGGGAAAAGGTGACTGAAAAGGAACTTCACAAGGGGGCTTGAGCAAGCAAAAGGAACTGGAAAAAGAGAAAAGACGCTTGCATGTTGTTTGTAAATTTGTCGGTAAATTCTGTTCAAGAAATATTGGATTCATATTCAACTTGAGAATCAGGGAAAGGCCTTTTATTGCCTGCTTAGAAGTTTGAATACACTTTCAGTAGCTCTTCGTTATCTCAAATTAAATCTTAAATTGAGCTTGTGGTTCTGTGAATTAATACTCCGGCCTTTCAGCCCTGCTGCTGAGGTCATTCAAATCTAATGGTGGAAATGGTCACAGGGTCAGCCCTTGGTCGGCGCTGTATAGAAATGCCTTAATGATGCCGGCAGATGTTTGCATTCTGCAGCTGGGGCAGCTGGACAGTGGGGGGCTGAGGTAGGGGAGGGGCTTGGGAACCACATTATTGTATCAGCAGCCTGTGTGCCCGAGGAAGGGAGAATCCCATGCCATTCCACCATCCCATATTGAAACGGGAAGCAAGTGCTTCCTACGGCAGAAAGGCATAAGGGAAGCCGCCGTTGCTTGCATGTTCTCCATGGTGACCCACCTCTCAGGGTGCCACAGAAAGAGATGGGTCACCTGTCTGCCTCATCGCGCACATCATTCTAGACTGTAGTCCGTTCCTTTGACAAACGTTGAGTAAAGGCCTCCCGTGGGGCGTAAAGACATTATTCTGTAAAAGCGCCCTGGTGCCTGGTGCCAGGTTGTTTACATAAATGTTTGCATATGTCCCTGTAAAGCTGTGCATTTAAGGATGGTGGAGAGCACGATGGTATGAAATATACAGGAGCACACACTTTTCAAGAGCTTCCTTCACTTTGCTGTTTCTCTTTCTGCCTCAGTCTTCTTCTCTGTTTAAGTAGAATCAAGGAAGCACGCTTCACTATTGGCCAGACACGGAGCCATGTTTTGTAGACACATTTCTCCCTTCCCTCTTCAGGACTAACCATCCCGGTTCGAGTGATTTTCCCACCATTTTATAGATGGTGGAAGGGAAGCCAGAGAACCCATGGTAAAGAGCTTTGTCAAGGGATTTGACCCCAGGTCTCTCTGGTCACAAAACTGCCATGCTTTGCAGGACCCCAGCCTACCTCTCTGTGGGGGCTGCAGCAGATTTATCTGTAAAGCACATAAGCATTAACGGAAAATGTAAATGAGTGAAAAACGGAATGACTGACCCTCTAAAACAGTGAGAACTGACACTAATTGAGCACTGGCCGAGCGCCAGGCTCTGTGTGAAGAACTTTACACACATTCCATCGGGGCGCCTCCAAAGGGGAAGCATGGTGGTCAAGCCCATTTTACAGATGGGATAGTAAAGGTCAGTGGCATAAATTCACTGAGAAAGCAGTGGAGCTGGGCTCTATGTGACTCCAGGGTCAGGTGTATAATTCCATAGCCCCTCTTGTGTTCTCCATATTTTTCTCCAACACACCTCTGGCTCCATTTTCTGGCAGGGAGACCCCAGAGCTGGGAGGACCTGGAAAGGTGAGGGCTAAGAGGACAGGTAGAAATCCTATTCACCCCACATGTTGTTATTTTAGGGCAGGATCCCAGGCACACCCCCACCTACTTGTTAGGAGTGGGCTCTGGGCAGATTTATCTATCAGCATGAGGGGGCTGGGCTGGCTGACATGATGGGGGACAGAGTTACAGAGGAAATTGTCAGGTCAAGAAGGAGAATTCACATCTGGGTGTCAATAGGCGCAATTTGCTGCAGGCTTGGCGACTGGGAACACTGGTGTCTCTATTAGCTCCTCAGGCCATGAGGCCTTAATGACACCCCTGCCAACAGTACAAGAGGCAGCCAGTGACAGTAGGAGAGAGGGCTGCCAGCTAATCTAATCTGAACCCCCCAACAGGGGCCTGGGGCCTGGGGGTGCCAAGGCCTGGCTCCCGCTCCCTGTCACAGTGACAAAGACGATGACAATAAAAGAACAGTCTCCAGAGACAAGAGTGTTGATCCAGGGGCCAGGTCAGAGTTGGGATGCAAAACAGGAGATCATTCCTGTGTGTGGAGGAGGCCTGGGGTGAGGGGTAGAGGGAAAGGCCACGCCTGCCATGAACAGGGCGCTGACATCCTCACTATCATTGGAACTGTTATCTGCCACCTACAGGGTATCTACGATATGTCCAGCACTGCACTGGGCACATTTCATGATCATTACGTATAATGATTTAATTTATAACACTGCATCTTATTTATTAAGGTCCTACTATGTGCCAAATGCTATTAGACATTTATTATTTTGTATCAATGATAAACATAATACAAACTATGACTATGTGACAAATAACACTATGTTTTTTTATTCATTATACCATATCGTGTGCCAATTATTTTTTTTATTAATTGCTGTTACCGTCATCATCTCTACGGACCTCTAACCCTATAAAGTGAGTACTGTTATTATTTCTATTTTACAAATGAGCAGTTGGAACTCAGAGAGCTGGATTTGAAACCAAGCGTTGGAGATGCTCGTGCCTCTGCCCTTTGAGCAGTGTTTCCTGTAATCTATGTGCAGAATTTCCTTTAATCCTAACGTGCAGCTGTGGTCTTCCCCATTTCATAGATGAGGAAATCAAGAGCCACAACGTTAAAGAACTTGCCGAAGCTACAGAGCTGCGGAATGCACAGCTGGGATTTGAACCCTTGTCTTTCTTCCCCCTGCCATGATACCTGTGCTCATGGAGGGCTCAAGGAGTTGGGGAATGGGGTCTGGTCTGGTCTCCAAGGCTAGAGGGGCAGCTACTTCCAAGCTTCAGGGCATGGAGCTTGGTGGCACCAAGGCCATGTTTGTCACTGGGGGGGAAGACGTGCAGCGTGTTCTAAGGCAGACAGAACAAAGGTTCTCAAATTTCAGCATGTTTCAGGATTGTTCGGGAGCCGTTTCTCAGGTCTCCTCTCAATGATTCTGTAAAATTGAGCTGATCCAGGATGGGCCCCAGGAATCTGCATGTTTAACTAGCAGCATGGGGCTCCTGATACAGGTTGATACAGGGATTGCATCTTGAATAAAGTTGGTCTAGACCAAGGGTCAGCAAACTGTGGCCCACGGGCCAAATCCAGCTGACTGCCTGGTTTTAAATAAATTGTTAGGGTAACACAGCCTTGCCTGATTATCTACCTTCTGCCTAAACTGCTTTCAAGCTGCAATAGCAGAATTTAATAATTGCAACCGAGATCAACTGGCATACCTAAAATACTTAGATTTAGCCCTTAACAGGAAAAGTTTGCCAATCCATGGTCTACAGGATTTTCTAGAAGCCCAGCCTGAAGGTGATTGGAACCATGTAGGGCACAGGCAGCAAGAATTAAAAATGAGCATTCCCTCAGCCTGTCCCAGACCCTGAAGACTTTGGAACCATGCCTCATTCAATCCCCGACGGGTCCAAGAGCCACTATCATCCCTAGTCTAAGGAAACTGAGTCTCAGTAAGGTTGAAAGCATCCCACGGCCCCACAGCAAGTGAGCCTTGCCGCCAGAACCTGAACCCCCAGTTCTGGAGCCCCTCTCTTCCATGCGTGTTCTTCTTTGCATTGTTTTGTGAATGAGCAAAACTGCAATCCAGCCTCCTCAAAATGCCAACTAGCAGGCATGGTGGGCAGAGGCGCAGGCACGTGAGGTGTCCGGGCTTGCTTTAAAATACTTCAGCAGCAGCAGCAGCTACAGCAGCAGTAAAACAAAAGAAGAGGATTCAGAGGGCAGGGATGAAGGAAGGGGGAGACAAGGCAAGAAGGAAGGAAGGGAGGGAGGGAAGGTCAGCATCCCTCATTTTTGTATCTAGATCAGGTGTCGGCAAACTTTTGAGACGGAAGAGCCGCCAGGGGTCGGCAAACTGCAGCTCGCGGGCCACATGCGGCTCTTTGGGTACGTACATGTGGTTCTGAAGTAAAATTGAAAATGAAAAGAAAACTATCATAGTGTCATTTATAAAAATTTTAAAGGATATTATTCACATCATGGTGATTATGTAAAAATGTATTTATGGCTCTCGAATAATTTTTAAATTGTTGTGAGAGACAGGATTGGCTCTTCCAGGGGTCGGCAAACTTTTGAGACGGAATGTACCCAAAGAGCCACATGTGGCTCGTGAGGCGCAGTTTGCCGACCCCTGATCTAGATGATCAGTATATGGGGTCATTATATTATTTTCTGTCCTTTTGTGTATGTTTTAAAAAATTACAATAAACATATCTCTGTCTATCATCTATCCATCCATCCACCCGTATGTATGTTTGTGTGTGTGTGTGTGTGTGTGTGTGTGTACTTACTATCTACTTCCTCTTAAGAAAGTAGCATAGCATGGCTGGGGTCTCTCCCTCCTCTCATCTCCCTGCCTGCCCTCACTCTACGGAACCTTTTTTTTTTTTTTTCATTAAGAAAACAGTAGCGCCTATCTGACTATTTTCATGGCTTCCCAAAGAAGCCTAAAAATTAGAGTAAACAAATTACCCATTATCGGGGAAGCCTCGTATCCCCCCCACCGGATTCCCAGCATCTTCTTCCACGTCCAGGAGATACTCTTCAAGGTCACTAAATTAAGCCTTCAGACAATCGAAAAATTGAATCTCGGTACATCTATTTTCCTAACAAAATTTCCGCAGTGCCGATTGGGGCTGACAGGTGCGGCTGTGCAGCTTTCTGGGCTGTTCAGGTCGATTTGGCCGAGCAGGACAGCATCAGCTTGGATTGGAGGGAACATCTGAGCGGCTCCGGGCCCCCTGGGAGCCAGAGAGTTCCTTACCTCCGTGCCACTGTAAATGACTATTTCTGTCCTTCGCAGAGCTTGCTTTCCTCCTCCTCCTCCAGCCCCATCCTCGCCCCCTGCAGCTGCCAGGTCAGGCGCCTCTTCTTCAATTATTTATCAAAAGGGCCACTGCAATCATTGCAAACACATTTAGGAGTATCTGGAAACCGTGTTCGTTTTGAGGGTCCTAATGATGCAGCCGGAATCACAACCCTTGTCAGAGGGGAGGGGCAGGATGTGATATTGTGGGAGTGAAGTCTGTGAAAGAAGTGGGGGCTTTGCTCCAAGCCCCCCAGGCCTTGCAGCTGCCACAGCTTGGCTGGTTCGGGGCCTGGCAGGGATGGGAACCACCCAGGATGTGCAGGCTGAGGACCCCAGCCTCTCTCTGATTGCCAGCTCTATGACTTCGGAGGTCGTCGGGTCTGCTATCTAGCCTTCATTTTCTCATCTACAAGCTGTGTCTTAGCCTGTGCTTTCAACATAGAACACACATGTGCTCCTTCGGGTTTGAGAGGCCACCCGAAGCGGCTCTCTGTGAGCCTCTAAGATTTACCTTGAAAGCCCGAGGGGAAGTTTGCAATCTACTCAAAATATCTGCATTCATGTACATGTAAAAATGGTATTTTAATTGGCTTAGCTGTGAATAAAACTCTAGGAAGGTCATCAGTGGCTTGGAGTACCCACTATGGCTTGGAGTACCCACTGGTACCCCACCTGGGAGCCCATATGCAACTGTACAATGCCAGCGTCGACCTCCACAGTAGGAAGCAGGCTACGCGCTTATTGGGTGTATGACCTTGGACAGGTCACCCTAACCTTTCTCTTCTTGAGTTTTCCTCATCTCTGAAAGCGTGATCTACAACACTGTCTACATTTTTAGGAGCACTGAGAGGATCAAATAAGATAATTGTCATAAAGCACAAATCACAATCTCTGGTACATAATAAATGCTCAACAAATGTTAACAAAACTAATGGTTACTACTATTGCACCCAAAAGCTTTTAATGAGCACCTATTTGTAGCACTCTATGCCAGGCCCTAGAGTGGAATCTCCTAGAAGATACAGGAGCTGGTAGGAGGGAAAAGTTCATGCTTGGCAGATTCTAACGTTGTTGATCCCTGTGTCATTTTTGTTTCTCTAATGGCCTTTCTCTTTCCTTGCTTTCTGCGATAGCTGTTTGAGACACTTCTGTCTCTTTTTCTGGATTCACATGCTCATTCCTAGGTCTTTGTAGCAGTTATCTATAGCTGCCTAATGGATTACCCCAAAATTTCAGGGCTTGAAACAATGCACATTTAGTATCTTACAGTTTTTTTCTGTGGTTCAGAAATCAGGGAGTAGCTGAGGTGGGTGATTCTAGCTCAGGGTTTCTCATGAAGTTACAGCCAAGCTGGGGCTGCAGCCTCTGAAGGCTTGAGTGGGCTAGAAATTTCACAGCCACATGGCTTTTGGCAGGAGGCCTCAGTCCTTCACCATGTGGGCGTCTCCTTAGGCCTGCTTGAACATCCTCCCTATAAGGCAGCTGGCCAGGTGAGTGAGCTCAGAGCACAGTGAGGAAGTTACAGTGCCTTCCAGACAGCAGCTGGGGCATCACCCCATCAGATACTGAAACTTCAGCTACATTCTATTCATTATAAACGAGTCACTGAAGACCGTACCTAAGGAGAGGGGAGGGACCTCAGCTCCACTCTCTGAAGGGACGGCTAACTAAGAATGTGTGAACATGTTTTAAAGCCTCCATGACCTGCCACTTCAGAATGCTCTGGCTCTCTTGAATGCCTGATTGGTTCATGATTCAGCCCTTGGCAAAGGCATACAGTGTGGGAAAATGCATCTCCCTTCCCTCAGGATCAGCAAAGTCACACCTTTCCTTGAGTGCTTGTGAGTGGAGAGTAGACAACCCAAAGGAATCCATTTATAACAGAGACGCAGAAGCCAGCAGGTGAGTGGAGGAGATCACTTCAGAGAGGGGACCTTGAACCCCCTTCATCATATTCCTTAAAGAAGCTCCCCAAAGATAGAGTCCACCCATTGAGAATCAGTACAGCAATGGCTTTTGAACTCACCAATTTTGTTTGTTTATTTCTTCCCTCTGAGAGCAAGAAACTTGCCTTGTCCGAATCGCTGCTTGGGACAGTGTGGACAGTATCCCACCCCCACGCCCCACCCCAGTCAGCATCTTCAACTGAGTGTTGGTGGGATATAGAAAAACAAAGCCTTTGTTGTCTTCAGTTTTCTATACCACATATCAGTGAAATGTGGTTCTTGACTTTTTCTGCCATAGACACAGACAACAACAGTTCAGTGATTACCAGAGGGTAAGGGGGAAGGAGGGTGGTAGATGAGGGTAAAAGGGATCAACTCTATGGTGATGGAAGGAGAACTGACTCTGGGTGGCGAACACACAGGGCGATATACAGATGATGTATTACAGAATTGTACACCTGAAACCTATGTAACTTGACTAACCATGGTCACCCCAATAAACTTGAATTAAAAAAAAATAAAAGAGAGAGAAAAACAAAGCCACCGGGGTCAGCATTTTCTCTCTCTTTTTAACACCAACCCTCAGCTCACATTCTCTCCTGTATGCACTGCTTCTTCCTCCAATGTAGCCGTGACTGTCTTTTACCTGGCAGCCCAGCCATCTCCTTCTCCTCCCCGACTCCTCTCTCTCCTCCTCGTCCTTCTCTGTGAGAAAAGAAAATTAGGCAACAGCACCTACAACACGCAGCCAGGACACTTGGCGATTATAACCCCATGAGGGCCCTAGCCCCAGGGTCTGATTTTCCCGAGATGCTCTTTGGTCCCTTTGTCGCCGCCCCTGTGTTCCTTTCTCTTGCGTATCGCTGACGTGTTTGTAAGAACCCTGAGTGTTTGGAAGCAGCTTAGAGTTTTCACAGCAATTTACCGAGCATTATTACCTCAATGCACCCTCTTTGAAATTGGATATGATTTATACCCGTTTTGCAGATGAGGAAACTGAGGCTTAAGAAGATCTGGTAAACTACCCAGAATCACACAGCTCCTAAGTGGAAAAGGCAGCCCTCAAGCCAGGGTCCCCCGGCTCATAAATTTCATGGTTTTCCTACCATACCAGAAGGGCAGAATATAAACTCGTGGAAGCCAAGTTTTAAGTCTCATTCTGGTTTGTATCTCTTTGGTTTTTGCCTTGTCTTGCATATATTAGGTACTCAGAACGTTTCAGTTGAATGAGTGAATGAGTGAATGAATGATGTCATCAGTCAAATTAAAATGCCGCTCACATACGCATCCCAGAGTCAGGCTTTCGCACGTGCCTGGGATAGGAAAGTCTGGAAGTTAGTATTATGGGGCCCAGTAAGACCAAAGGCGCCGTGGCCTGAATAACAACAGGATGCAAACACTTCCGCCTTCTCATAAATCTCTTAAATCAGCATTGCCTGTGCCGAGCAGGGCCCGCGTGTTGTGGTAGAAACACTGAGAGGCCCAGAAGGCTAATCTGGGACCGCGTCCCCACCGAACACTGCCCTGTGCTATGTCTGCGGAATATTTAAATAAGGGGTTAATTTATAAAGTGAGCTGCAGGAAAGTTTCCAGGACTGCCGTGCGCGTGTCTCATAAATCGGCACAAATTGAATCTAGCTTTCTGTGCCCGTCAGCTCCTAGGTAAACCAAAATTTATTGAGAGGTGTATGGGTTGCCATCCAAAGAAACATAGTAAATGAGAAAAGTGTATCCTCAGGAGGTCTGTAAACAAGGTAGGAAGGCTGTCAGATGCAGCAAGGGTCCAAAATGTACTGCCCCCATTGCCAAGGGTTCGGAAGTATAGTCTGGTATGTTACAGATGGAGACCGGGTTCCCAGAATTCTTGTTCTGCGCTTGTTCATGGACTTCTTAATAGAAACAAGGGTTTTGCCTATTGCAGAGAGAATTTATGGAACGGAGGGAATACAAAGACGAGAGCTAACCTGGGTGTTTTTGCATGTGTCGAATTATCAGACTCGTTTATCCAGAGCCAAAAATTACGCAATATATAAATCTGAAGTGTTAGTTTTTATTATTATGGTGACTATTTAGGGTAATCATGTATGCCTACCACATGAGTCTGAGTGATCATGTCAGCTGTGCGTATTTATTGGGGGCCTACTGTGACGCAGGCACTGTGCTGAGGGTATTGCACGCATTAGTCCCAGTGCTTTTGAGGACTCGATCCTTTCGGGAGTTCAGGAGGTTGTTGTTCATGTGCCCATTTTACAGAAAAGGAAAGTGAGGCTCCAAAACTGAAGCATGGAGATCATTAGCGAAAATATGGATTTGAATCGAATATATCTCATTTCTCATTCCAAAAGCTATGATTTTTTTCCCCCCATTATTCAACATGGCCTCTCATGATCGTAGTGATCTTCTCATTACCTAGAAGGCAAGGGCCAGCGTTCTGGTAAAATGTCATTGCCTAGCCAAATTATTTAACATTTCAACCTAGCTTGTTTTCTGTTAGTTACAACATTCCAAGTGATGTGCAAAAATGTCCTAGGAGGAAATAGAGGCTCTAAGCCTACATGCTGATAACGGTCAGATTCTCTTAAAGGGGACCAGCAACAAACGTGGCTTTACAAGGAAAACATCCTTTTGAATAAAAAGTGGCCACGAGCAAATTAGTGAAGCAGTTGTTGGTTGAAGAGCGAAAAGGTGGAGTTATGCTGCACTTTCAGGGAAATCAAACAATCAGAGCACTTACGAATGTTTACCCAGTTTTTCACACACAGACTGACTTAGGACCTTATAGCAGCCCTATTGGGCTAGACCAATTATTATAACTGCATTTTATACAAGAAGAAACAGAGAAGTTAAGTGCCTTGTCTACGAACACACAGCAATTCCAGAATTCATCCTTCATCAGTGTGACCTCACGAAGAGGTTGGCGAACTGGGCTAAAGGGAGAAACTAAAGTGGGAGGGGGAAATGTGTTGCCAAAATATTGCTAGGAGACCATTAGAAAAATCTCTTGAACATCTTTTAATAAGAAAAGAGGCAAAATTCAGATCTTAAATAATTAAACATACTGAGTTTTTGTTTCTGACTTTTCCTGAAGGTAGGGGATCTCAGTTATAGCCTCGGGCGTATTTGACACAAACAATGAGAAAACATAAGGTTAGTGTTACTGCCTCAGCCGCCACTCCTTCCAAGCCTCGTTATTCTTGTTCCCTCCGATGTATTTCCACTCCAAAATACATTGTGACATGAAAATTGTGTATTCAGATTGTTGTATCGATTTGTTGAGAAAGTGACCTTGTATGCACACATGAAAATGAAGAGATCTATACTACCGGGCCTCCTCTTTGAAAGGATGTGAGAATGAGAGTGGATAACACATATTCACCTAGGATGGTTGACACCTGTGATGACTCTCCCTTTGCACAGATGCAGGGCACCCGGGGAGGGGCTTCTTGTAAGGTTGTGAAAGTATGCCCTATGCGAGGACACATGGCAGGGGACAAAGGTGGGGGCCGAAAGCATGTGTTTCCTTTGCAAAAGTCAATGGCCCCAGCCAGAGATAGAAGGACCTCTTGTTGATTTGGGCCATGGCCCTCCCGGGGCTGAAATCTCCTTTTCCTAATTTGCACAAGGGCACACCACCATGGAGCTACCTGAGCGACAGCATTCACTACTCTGGGGAGAAGGGCTGCTGCTTTGGTACTTGCGGGCACCTCTGCCCCCAGCCATGATCAGCAAGCCGTGTGTGTAGATTAGAAGGAAAGGAAGTGAGTGCCCCTGAGTTCCCGCACTGCGCCAGGCCTTACAAATGCAGCGCCTCGTTTCATCCTGGAAACAGCCCTGGAGCTGGGTGGCATTCGGCCATTTGCCAAGAATAGAGTGTGAGACGCAGGAGTCGCAGAGCCTCTGCCTAGGCTCAGGGATCTGGGAAGCGGCAGAGATAACCCAAGATTTCTGATCTAAATTCAGGTCTGTTTAATTATGCTCTACATCCAAAGCCCCTGTGGTTTGGATTCCTAATCACGGGACTAAGCTGCAATACAATTTTGTAGCTGAAGGAGCCAGGCCATACACGGGCCTTTCCCAAGAACAGTTTTCCCCCAGATTCAGGGGTTAGCAGGAAGAGACAAAGGATGGAAGGCGAAGTGCAGCAGAAGAGAGAAAGGGGAGACTGCAGGTTGTTCTCCAGAACATAGAAGCTGCCTCTTCATCCCACACAATAGAAACCAGAGCCCAGATTATATTCATGAGAAGTTCCAGAGTCGCGAATTGCTCTTTGCTACTTAAGGGTTGGGGGGAAGGGGTAGAAAAAGAAAAAGAAAGAAAGAAAGAAAGAAAGAAAGGGCATGTGGAAACTTCAAAAATGGTTAGCTGTATGTAAATGGCTTTTATTATAACTGCAAGGCTGAACTGGAAGACTTGAGCTGTGTAAAATGTCACTTGCTCTTATCACGGTTCATGGAGATTACCTCTCAGCACGAGTTTCATTTTCATTTCTTCCAATGCTTGGAGACATGAACGAGGCAGTGACTCCTTTATTTCCTAATCCTCGCCAGCAACTTCCTCTTTTCCTCTGTGTTTTGTGTCATTCTGTATGATATTGCATCAAGGCAATTCACAGCAGCGGTTGAACCAAAAGCAATTTAAGTCAAAAATGGACAAATATGGATGTCATTTATGAGGCTTGTTCAAAAGGCCTTTGACATCACTCAAAGCCTGAACGCTTCTCAGGGGCAAGACACTTTCCCCCCCCCCAACAACACAAGATTGGAGATTTAATACAGACCACTTAGTGAGGCGTCTCCATGGTTCTTGGCCAGAAACCATTTCTTGGGGAAGTGAGTATTTTGTACTATATACTGGGGAAGGAGGGAGAGAAGAAGATTGAGTGATTAGAAACCATAGTGGATTCCCAAGGTGAATGTAGATTTATTATTTTGATTAATTTGCAATAATAGCCACAGGTAATATTTGGGCATAGCACATATGTGAGCATGGCGTTATGAGGATTACATTTATTTTAATTAATTTTCATAATCACTTCGCATAAATGTAGCTGTAATTCTAAAGGCACGTGTTAAAGTCCCCATTGTACAGATGAGAAAACTAAGTCTCAGAATCCCAAAATGGAACAAAAGTCTTGAGCGGGAAAATTCACACTCTGTGTGACTCCAATTTCCAATTCCATCCTCTAATTTCGAGAACAACTGACAAAATTAGAAGCCAGAAGCCCTATTGTGACCATGTGCCTCCCTGTCACGTTTAGGGTTGTGGGAAAGGCTGGCAGCTTGGGAGCCTCCTTGTCCAACTCCATCTGGCTGTCCGTTGGCAGATAGCTTTCCATGTTCTATGGATGGTGGAGAATGAGAGGAAAGCAACTCAGTCAGCGGAGGATGTGCTCGGGTCATTCCCAGTAAGCAAGGCCAAGTGTAATCAGAAAGATAGGCCCATTCAGCCATCACACTGCAGTGACAGAAGCCCAGTGACAGAAAACCCAGTAAAGAGGGCACAGAAAGACTCCTCAAATCCCAGAGGGTCAAGAAGAGTAGACTTTAGCAGTTCCTAGAGATTGAATGGTAGAGACCACTCAAGACACAAGTTAATCTTAAAATGATGTGGCTTTATATACACACACACACACACACACACACACACACACACACACACACACACACAACTAGAGTATTTCCTTTGGCTGCAAAATAAAATGAAGAAAAATAGTCAATCCCAAAAGGCTACATACTCTGTGATTTTATTTACATGACATTCTTAAGAGGACTAAGTTATAGAGATGGAGAACAGATTAGTGACTGCGGCAGCTTGTGAAAGGGTCGGCTACAGGTAAGGTCCTGGTGGGGATGTGGATGGTCTGCATCTTGACCGTGGCGATGTCAGTTCCCTGGTTGTAATATTGTACTATAATTTCATGAGATGTTGCCATTGGGGCAACCTGGGTAAACAGTTCCTGGGATCTCAGTATCATTTTTTTATAACTGCATGTGGATCTATAATTATCTCAAAACTAAAGTTTGTTTTTAAAAACTATAGACGATTTGGGAAAAAAATTCACCAAGAGGAAAATTTAAGTGACCCATGAGTCCTCCACTCAGAGAGTTACCATTCCAGTTTTGCATTCTCCCTTTCCCTCTTTCTCTCCTTCTCCCTCTCCCTCTCCCTCTATCCGTCCATCCCTCCATCCTTCTCTCTCCCTCTGTCTCCCTATCCCCCTCTCCCCCCTCCCTCTCTGCCTCCCTCCTTCATACATATAAAATGGAGAGGTTTTAAAATGTATTTCCTCCTTGTCTATCTCCTGGCTTGGTAACGTCTCACCTTTGCATCTTCTCAGAGAGTTCTGAAGGCTCTGTTCAGAGCCTTCTGGTTTGGCATTGACTTTGATAAGAAAGACAGCCATGAGAGCCCCTCCAAGTTGCTGTGAGTAAGGAAGGGAAGCATTTTCTCTGCAGACCTGCATCTCCTCCCCGCTCCTTCTCCTGCTAGTAGGTGGTAAGATTTTGCAATAAATATTACTTATGGCTGTTAATTGAACTGAATCCCAGATGGTCAGTACATGTTTATTTTCTCATTTTAATTTCTCTGAGTTCTCACAGTTATAGGGGGAAGGTGGGGAATAAGGTTAGCTTGGGGGGGGGCAGCTTATTTGATACGTAATCTACATCCCGGGTTGATATTCCTCCCAAATGGCATGCTTGGTTGGGGACAATAAAATGGAGCTGAGGAAGAGGAGGGAGACCATCTTGAAAAACCCATCTCCCAATACCACCCCCACCCCACCATGGTACGCCTGAGATCATTTCTTCAAGAAGCTCTGCTTCCAGGCTGCAGGGAATCCCAAGCCCAGGCACAGGCTAAGCCTCAAGCCAATTAAGAGCAGAAAACCTAAATTTTCTTTCTGTTATCACCACTTATCAGCTGAGTGACTTGGGCGAGTTCCTTCATTTTTCTGATCCTTCATCCTCTTACCTTTCTGAGCCTCCACTTCATTATCTTTCGGTGAAATGAGTAACTGGGTGTTTGGAAATTCAAATGATCTGATGCGTGAACATGCTTTGCAAATACGCAGTCGTGTTCAAGCGTTTGTTGGCTAGTTGTCGTCATCATGGGATGGAAGGACCCCATTGTCTCCAGTGCCTTCCAGCTGACCCTCTTTATGTGCTCAGAGAACAATTTTTTAATATAAAATCATGACCATCGCTAATCCTGACTATACGCACTCCTAACTCTGTGACACTGAACGAAGTCCTGAACTTCTCTGTGCCTTACCTTTCTTATTTCATTTTCTTATTTTAGAGAGGAGCTGTGGTGTGGATTGGGTGAGGGAAAGCATAAAGTGTAACACATAGTGAGGACTCCATGCATCTTGGGTTGACTAGCCCAGGAGTCCTCCAAACATTCGCAGCGGTATGGCTCTAACGGAGAGTGGTAAGGACATGGCACAGTACCATCACCGAGTGAGGCTTATCACTTAGTTTTTTCTGCGGAGCCAGTGGTTTATTTTGCATTGCTCCTATCAGCATTAGGCAGGGTTCCTGCGCCATCAGTTGGTCAGCCTCAAAGGTCCCTATCTCACCTAGCACTCGCCATCTGTAACGTACCTAGGAATTACCCAGGCCCCCGGGGGTCTTGTTAACTGCGGATTCTGGTTTAGGATGTTTGGGTGGGCCCTGGGATTGTGTGTTTCTTACAAGCTAATGAGCTCCCCGGTGATGATAGTGTTGCTGGTCCAAGGACCACACTTTGAGTAGCAAAGGTCTAGTTGCAGTCCTTAACAGAGGAAGTCCTGTCTTCGGAGCCCTTTTGGAGATTTGTGGAGGCATTTTTGGTGGCCTCTGGCATTTAATGCTTGGAGTTCACAAATCCAGCCTGTGATGTTATAAACAGTCCCATGCAATAAAGAATTGCCCCCATCCTGGTAACTGAACTGGCACAGGTGCCATTAGACATTCATGGAAGTCAAAGGCTGGTTTGCAATGACCTGAGCCCAGAATTCACTCTGCTTGGCACAGAAACATAATGTGTGCTGGATCTCCTAGAAATTCATGGACCTTCTAAATCAAGGGATGATTGTATTGTGTTTGGTTCAGAACTTTCCCAAGATTTTCACTCTACAAGAAAAAAAAGAAATATGGGCTAGAAACCTAATTTTTAAAAATACACACACACACACACACACACACACACACACACACACACACATCCTCTCTCATGGAATTGGCAGGTAGAGAGGCAGTTTTTAACAGGTTATTTTACCCTTGCCTTCTGTTAGGAGCAAAAGTGCTGCAAACATTGCACTAATGTTTGGCCCTTTGCTTTTGGCAATCATTCCTCTTTTTATTTTTTTTTTCTTTCTTTCTTTCTTTTTTTTCTTTCTTTTTTTTTTTTGGCACCAAAGACATGTTTCCATAAATAGCGTATTTAATGGAGTGTGCTACTTTATTACTGTCAGCTACCATAACAGTAGGGGAAAATTCAATAAACACCAAAGCTCAGATCAGAACATAGAAGGCTCCCAATACCACATCCATCGTGAATGTGTACCTTTTAGCTGTGTAACCTTTTCTATTTTCTCACCTGTGAACTTCTCAGCTTGGAAGGCATCCAGTTCAGGGCCTGGTTGATAGGAGATGCCCAACCAAATGTAGGCGTATTTATTATGACGGCGGCGGCGGCGGCGGCGACTTGCAAAGCCAAGCGCCCCTTCCTACTTGTGCTAAGATGTGCATGTCTAGTTCAGCTGCTGAGGCCTGCCTGGGCTTTGGGTACTCGCAGCCTTCACAAGCAACAAACTCACACAGGAAATGGGATTCTTTGCTATGGAATAATTCAAGTCCTTTGCTCAGCTAGAGCAGGGGATCCAGTATAAAGGAGGAAGTAAAAATAAAGAGGCATAAATATGTGAGAAAGTTAGCAAACCCGAGTAATTGAGGAACAAAATAATTCATCCCCTCTCCGTGGCTCAGCATGGATGCAAATGCTATGTCATTAAGTGAGTCCCCAATAAAGAGTCGGCCAGCATCACTGTTGCATCAAATATTTACCCAGAGCCAAGAGCAATTTTTTATTATGTTTTTTTATAAGTTTGATTTACTAACCTTCAGTGCAATCCCTATGTTTAGAGGTTGGCTCGTATTTTTAATTTGTTTTCTCCGAAGCACTGAATCCTTCCTCGTGTTTCAGCTGTCCACTCGTTTCCTAATGGTGGAGCCACACTGAAAAGCATAATTACGTTTCCTAATTATGTGTAATTAGGCAAAACCCAGATGATGTATTCAACGTGCTCTCAGAATAGCCAGGGGTCAAGGACTGTTGGAATTCAGTCACATTTTTATAAATAAACTGGTGCTGTTATTTAACGCTAGGGTCCAAGGTGGTGCTGGGGGCCTTGTAGACCAATATAATGGTTGAAAATATATAGCGTTCATTTATGTTGCCAAGTAAAGCTATCACTGGCCCCCCACCTCCTCATACTCCCCCTGTTTTTAAAACCAAGGTTTAAATGTGCTATTCTGAGCCCAAGAGAGGCCCTCTAAACTCAGAACCATGAAGTTCTGCTTACTGACAGCCTAAGTGATATTTATTTTGTTCAAAGCTTAATCCTTTTGAAACATGGAGAAATAAATACATCCTCTTATCTACCATATGCCTGGAACGGGAAATAAATTCTTATTTTCCTACGCTGTGGTACCAGTGGGCTACAATGAATAATTTGGGCCGTCTCGCTGAAGATAATAGGGAAGCCTTCTCTATTACCAGTGATAATTATGAATCTCATAATAGAAAACATCCCGAGCCCGAACATCAATCAGGGAAGATAAACAATGGGAAATGATAGGTATACAAAAGGGAAGATGGCAGCCGCACATATGGAGGGAAAGACCGCGGAATTCTGGCGTGGTTATAAATCACAGAGTTAAATCATTTCCATGCAATTAATATCCTCAAATTAAAACATTGGGTTTTTAAAAGAAGGATCATGCAGACTTTTCTGCTGGGCAACTGGCTGCCTTACAAGCTGCATCCTGGAACCCCGGGGCCGCTGTCCTTCCTGACTCTTGTGTGTCCCTGGCCTGAGTTGGCTGGAGCACTGACTAACAATGTCACTGTGTGCGCTGGCCCGATGACCTCACTCCCGCTCCCCAGGGACCATACACCAAGAGGTCAGAGCTAGCGATGCCTGGCCCTTAGCATCCTAGGCCTTCGCAGCACAACAAAGACTGGCCTATTGAGGCAAGAAGTGGAACTTCCTAAAAGACTGTTTTCAGCCATGCGGACACAGCCCAGTGAAGCGCTTGACAAAGCTACAGACGAATGGAAAACCTTCATTCCAAAAGGTCGTAGTCTCCTCCTATTTAACAGCCCTGCATTCATGCACTTTCTTCTTATCGTGCTGTCATTTTAATCAAGTCCCAAGGCACTTCAATAGACTTCTTTAAAAAATAATAATAATAAAGGAATCCATTCCTAACAGTGAAAAAATACTGCTTTTGAGTCTGCTATGCTGCTCAAAATGAAATTTAAGAGTGTTTGGCTAATTTGTTTACCACATCATGGGCAAAGACCAACAAGATTTCTAGCCTTTTCTCATATTGGCCTATACGTAGAGATGCACAGATCGTGGCACCTTCTGACATGAATCAAATAGAATATCTCCCTCCATCTCACTCCTTATTTAAGAGTGGGCCGGAGATTTGAGTCAATGGTAAAATATGTCCTAAGGACCACAAAATGCGCTCATGGATTTTGTTTTATAGGCTTAATAATAATATTTTATAAAACATATTTTTAAAGAAATGTATAATTTTTCCCCAAAGCAAGGGTTTTCCCATGCCGTATAATTTGCTAAGTGTGGCTCTGCTATGTTGTAGCCCATAATTTAGAATCAGCTTCCACAAGGAAAAAAAGAACCCCAAGCTATGATTAAGTAGGTAATGGACAAGGTAACTAATACCCCCTGAAGGGTGGCCTCCCAGACACTCATTTTAAGTGACAAAATGGTTGAAAGTTGAGATGTGTAGTCCTGTACTAATTTACCTGAGTGGTGGGGAATCAAGAAAAGACATTATAAACTAGCATATCTGGGCAGTTAGGACACAGAGCCGAGAGTGGATATTCCCCATGTACATTTTAATGAGCCCGTGCCTCATTTTCCCCATTTAAAGTAAATGGGTTTATGCCTAATTGTGCCACCAGGTTTTCCCATAAAATAATTCTTTTGGAAGGGGTGTCCTAGTCCAGTCTTAACCAATTCTGAGACTGCAGTCTGTGCAGTGCGGATGGGGAAAGTTTGGCAGGGAGCAAAAAGTATCCACTTTGGTATCAGGCAAAGTGGAGTTTGAATTCAAACAGACACCAGGAGCTATGACCTTGGGAAAGTGTTCTTTTTTCTTTTTGAAATTTTTTGTTTTGAAATACATTTCAGCTTACAAAAAAGTCACAAAAACGGTGCAGACAGTAGCCGTATACCCTAAATACAGCATCCCCTACATATTAATACGATACATTTTTCCACACTGAGATATCAATGCTGGCACAATGCTATTATTTGAAGTCAACTAACCAACACTTTATTTGCATGTCACAGGTGCTTCCACTAATGTTCTTTTACTATAAGATTTAATCCAGCATACCATGCTGCATTGACTGGGCCTCATCCTCTGATCTGTGACAGTTTCATTATTTTTATTATTTTTTTATGACCTTGACACTTTTGAAGAGTATGGTCAATTATTTTGTAGAACACCCTCCATTTGGGTGTCAGGCGTTTTCTCCTGATTAGCTTGAGGGTGTGCATTTTGGGCAAGGATATACAGAAGTCATGTGCCCTTCTCAGACCTTCATATCTGAGGGCCCATAGTGTCAAAATGTCTTATACTGGCAATGTTTACCTTGGTCTCTTGGCTAAAGTGTTGTTTGCCAGATTTATTCATTGAAACTTACTAGTTTCCCCTTTGTAATTAATAAAATATTGAGATTATTTCTCCTCAAATTTTCATCCACTCAGTTTAGCAACCATCTATGGGTCTTTCTTGTAACAATTAATGCTGCCGTGGTCTAACGGTGATTTTCAATTAGAACAGAATTAATCGGAATTCTTCTCTATGGAAGCCTGTCTCATCTTCTCTCTTTTTAAAATCATTTACTCATTTATAGCAGTATGGACTCATGAATATTTATTTTGTCCTATATAATACAGTAATACTGTTAAATATTTTGTTGCTCACATTCTTCCAGCTTTAACCACTGGGAGCTCTTTCACGTTGACCCCCTTGCCCTTTCAACATGCCTCAGCCTTCTCTGAGGCACAGCCTTCCCTTAAATTTTGGCACTGCAAGATGCTACAGGCTCGTCTTGTATTTCCCTGCCTCAGTCTTGGTATTAACTAATTTCCAAGGAGTCCTGGTTCCTTTCATGGAAGAATGGTATTTAGAAAACAAGCCTTGGGTGCTAAGTGTGCTCATTGCTACAGGGGTGTCATTGCTTCTAGGACCTCTCAGTGGACAGAGTTTGGAAATATACATGTATATTAACGGCTGCATATACACATATCTCTATTCTGTATCCATGTGTATATTATATATTTTAATGTATTTATGTTTACA
The DNA here is from genome assembly GCF_001890085.2 of Hipposideros armiger. Lineage (NCBI taxonomy): Eukaryota > Metazoa > Chordata > Mammalia > Chiroptera > Hipposideridae > Hipposideros > Hipposideros armiger. The sequence continues at coordinate 201,509 of NW_017731452.1, read as the reverse complement.
TTTGTATTCATTTACATTTAAACAAATTCCGTTATTTTTATTTTTATGTATTTGTATTGGGTTGTCGGAAAAGTCATGATGCATGTTTG
>NW_017731452.1:194215-197975 GCF_001890085.2 Hipposideros armiger | reverse complement strand
ATGAAATTCTGGAATATAAAGCTGTTTATTTCCCCCTCCCCTATAACTTAGGATTCCTTAGAGCCCCACCCTTACCTCATGTTAACCAAACACCATCACCATCTACATTCACTATTGTTGAAGCATGAGGTCATGATTAGCCTCATCTAGGATCTATCTGCCCTTGTCCTCAGTGCTTATGAACCTGGGGCTAAATCTGAAAAAGAATTCAATCTTATTGGGATAAACAGATATCGATATTCTGGGTCTTTGAGCCTAGGCCATCTCCAAACATTGATCAATTATTAGTGTCTATTTGTGGTACAGTGTTGAGTAGGTCTCTGAAGCCATACCGGCTCAACCCAGCTTTCTGTGATAAGTTATTAATATCAGTCATGAATGATGAATCAGAGGATGTTGGTCACACACATGCCACACCTCTCTTAGTATCCTGGTTTTGTCTGAGTGTAACGTTTTCTTTAGAGTTCCTAGAGGCATTTTTTTTTGTAATATATAAAATGTCAGTTATCTTTTGAAAGAAGAGGACAGGTGTAGACAGTGAAAGCCAGGTGGTATTTACCTGACTTTCTAGAAAAAAAAAGCTGACTTTCTAGAAGCTTGCCAGGTGGCATTTACCTTGCCGAGTCGCTAACAAAATGAATCTTGCCTCCAAGCTTACTAACTCAGAAATTAGATTTTGTCAGCCCATCAAGAGNGATGAGGCTGTAAATCAGCACCTTGTTCAGTTTTTCGCAAATAAAGACCGGTCCTTCTATGAATGAGGAGTTATGAAGCTCACTGAAAGATGGCAAAAGGTTATCAAACAAAACGGACAATATATCATTGATTGATCTTTGGTCTCTATATAAATAAATGACCTTTGAAAAACATAGACAAAATACGTCATGACTTTTCCAACAACCCAATATTTATAATATTAAAATTTAAATCTATAAATATTAAATATTTATAATAATTAATATTAAATATATATTATAATGTAATATAAAATATATATCAATTATAATATAAAATATATATTATAAATATATATACAGATATGTGTGTATATATCATATATATGTATATATCATATATACATATATATGATATATGTATATATGAAATGAGTTTGTACCTGATTCCAATCAACACAACTGGGTTTAGTCTCTCTTTTTGGGAGGATGTTGTTTAACTATTGTAAGTCTCACTTTCTTCTTTAAGATGGAAATAATAACCACAGTTTAGAGTTTGGGGAAGATGTGGCAGATTATAAAAATAGTAGATTATAAAAAATAAAAGAAAAAGAAAAACAGTTCTTCCCTCTCCTGCATCCACACTCATTTATATAACATTGTTCCTCCTCCTGTTAAAAGGTGGAGTCTCTTTCCCCACTACTTAAGTAGGTTGACTAAGTGACTTGCATTGGCCACTGGGACCTTAGCAAAGGTGATCCAAGCACAGGCATGGCAAGCATTGGATACTAAGCCCTCTTGCTGCTTAGAACCCTGAGACCACCACGTAGACAATCCTTATTTCACCTGCCAGAGGAGGAGAGGCCACAGGAAGCGAGCCTAATCATCCTAGAGGGTAGCCTGCCGACCTGCAGGCACACAAGTGAAGCCTTTCTGGAGTCAGCCAGTTACCAGCCAAGCTGACCCCAGACACATGAGTGATCCCAGCAGAGATCAGTTAAGCCCACAGCAGAGAAAGAGCCCAGCTCATGAGTATGCTGTAAAAAATCTATAATGGACAGTTCAGGGAATTATTACCAGGCAGTGAAAGAAACATGTAAGCTTGCCAAGCAAGGATTTCAGTGTAGATTTTGTCTTTATTCAGTGATCTTAAAGGAACAAGTGACAGTTAAGGTTTGAATGCGAGAGCCTGCCATTGTACCACGTCTGGTTGCTGCGGTTTACTTTCCTTTGTTGAGCCTATAGCTTCATAAGCATTGTAGCAGGTGTATATTGAACACTTCCATTTCATGGTCAAGACAGGATGTGAGGCCATGGACACTGACAACTGATTTGTCTGTCTTATTCTGTCTTTTCCCGTGACTGTATCCACTGACGTGTCTTGATTTGTGAGCAAAACCTGAAAATCTACAAAGCTGTGTTTTGTGGTTTATCTAGGAATAATATAGAAAGTACTGTTGTTATGTTTGCTGAAGAAAATCAGTTTTGTATAGCTCATTTCAACCTAAATGCCCAGCCCATGCACAGAACCATGAACTTGGTGTAAGAAGTGGTTACTGTTTTCACCCACCGAGTTCCATGGTGGTTTTGTTAGGCAGCAAATACTAACGAATACAGAAGGCTGAGAGTTCACGTACAGAAAACAAAGTAACACAGCATCTTTTACAAAGTGGACCTCTGCTCAGTGCTGGTTTTAGTTATGGATGTTATTTTTTGAGAAAACATCCATGTCTGCCCTCAAACAGCTCCTCAACCAATCTAACTCCATGAACCGTGTTTGCTCACCGTTGGAACCAGGCCTTTGGACCAGGTCAGTGCCTTCAGAAAGAACCACTGTTGCAGTGTGAGGCTGTGCATGCTTAGCTCACACCAAGGTAGAGAGGGAGCTCAGGAGACATGGGACATTAGGTAGAGTGAGCGCTGTGAGCCCTGGGGAATGGAAAGTCCTTTATCTGGTGTTGCCTAAGGGAAGCCTGACCTGGTGCAGAAAGGGGCGAGGGTGCAGAGTGGGGAAGTAGAAGAATATCGAAGCAGGCCAAATTTAGCCTAATTAACAGATTTGCCTAGGGCTGACCCGAAGCAGAAAGTGAAGCCTAGATCAGCCTGCTGTCCTCCAACCAATAAGGGAACAATGAGGTTGAACCACCACTTCTCAATCGCATAGAAGAGCTTCCAAAAATAGACGGGAGTTAGACAAAGAGGCCTGTACACTTTTTTCCTCCTCCTCCGAGATGCAATATTTCCTTAATGACACCATGCATCTATTTAGCACAGTTTTTTCATCCTCGCCAACAAAGTTAGTGCACTTCTATTTCTGCCAGTTGTGATCATATTTCCGTTAGTGGTGAAGGTGCTGAGAAGCCTTTGCTGAAATAACTCACAAAGGCCCAGATGCCTTGAGGAGCAGAAGGACAAATGGCCACCGCATTGCAATGGGCTTGGTCATAGGAGAAAGGTCAGCATTCGTGGCACAGCTGCTCAGCGTCTACTTGGCATCCCATGGAGGACGTAAGCTGTATAGTAACTAATCGTTAAGTAGGAGATCTCTCAGCTCAGTTACCCTGCTGCCCACTCAGTCAGAGGTCAATGCAAACCTTTGTTACCATCAGGAGCAATTGTCCATGACCCGATTGCCACTGAGTCACCTATTCTTAGGAACTGTGAAATCACAGGAAATTTTCAAAAACTGCCACCCCATGCTAATGACGGTCTTCCTTGGCAAACTTTTTGACAAAACCCAAAAGCATGTTTTTCTCCCCAGACTAGATTTTTAATCTTGATGCAGTGAGAAAAGGAGTACGTTAGCATTTTTTCCTACCAGATGCAAAGGACCCCATAGAAAATAGAGTGGGAACTTGATTTTTATTCTACGGAAGTTTTCACTACGTGTGTGTGTGTGTGTGTGTGTGTGTGTGTGTGTGTGTGTGTGAGAGAGAGAGAGAGAGAGAGAAGATGGGAAGTTAAAAAAAATAATAGTAAGAAGAATGAGGAGAGAAAATAATACTTAGCCAATGTGTCATCATTTAGACAATAACCACTGTCAATATTTAGTTAGTCCCATTCAAATTGCACCCCACCCATTAATG
>NW_017731452.1:187589-193210 GCF_001890085.2 Hipposideros armiger | reverse complement strand
TATATGTATATATCAACTGCCAAAACAATAATTTTTAAAGAGGTCTATAATCATCCCATAGTTTGAAATGCTTTTATTCATTTGATCAGAAAGAACAGTGTTTCCTTTTAGGTAGAAGTACAGGGACTGAACCAAGTAAAAGTATAAATTCCATGATGGGATGATGGATAAGCAACTGAAGCAAAGGTCAGTTGGCCACATGATGACTCGAATGCTTGGTTGCTTCAGCAGATAACCAGTCTGATACTTTCACAATGATGATCTATGACACACTCGTATTTATTGCCCATCGGCCCTACTAGGATGTGGGGAGCCTTGTCTGTCTTGTTCGTTACTTTGTTCACCGACCTTGGTCATGCTAGGCACATAGAGGTTCTCAATACCTATTTGGAGAGCCAGTGAATCTTAAAACACCAGGTGATCCAAATAAAAAATGACTTTTCATATTCCCAATGAGTTGCACCCCCCCATTTTTGTCCAACTGATAAACTTTAAGAGCTGTAGATAACATGTTCAAACGTTTTCTTGTAAGATTTATTAATCTATTTTCACAAATAATGTATTAATTTTAAAATATTGGAGGGGTTTTTTTCATTCCCAATGTTATGAAATAATTTTATTTGAACTCTTCGTATTCATTTTCAACATCGTCACTAAGACCTCTTTTGGAGCCATCTGCTAGAGTTTTCCTATAAGCCTATAAGCTTCGTTTCTTCCCCAGCTGTTTGAAGCTGTGCTGTTTGAATGCTGTGTAATGCTGGTCCTGCAATCAAGGATGACTCGGCCTGGGTGCCCTTGTGTTTCTTCAAGGTGATTTTTCATTCTCCCCTCTGACCCACTTTGAATTCATTTCACTGCTGAAGTATCAGAGTGCAGGCTTGTGTGCTTCCCAGCTTTGGGGCTGTCTAGACAAAGGGGGAGGAGATTCTGTGGTAGCCAGCCTCCGAGATGGCCTCCAGTGACCCTGGCCTCCTGGATTTCATGCGCTTGTGTGGTCCCCTTCTACTCTGAGTGGAACTGACAAGGGGAATGATATAGCATGAACCTTGAGGCAAGGTGACAAAAGACATTGAAAGTTCTGCCTTGCTCTCCCAGGAATTACTCACTCTGGAGGGAAGCTAGATGCCATGTTATGAGGATGCTCAAGCAGCCCTATGGAGAGGCCCTTGTGGTGAGGAACCCAAGCCTCCAGCCAACAGCCAGAACCAAATGGCCAGTCATGTGAGGGTGCCGTTTTGGAGCCAGATTCTCCAGGCCCAGGTAGGCCTTCAGATGACCACAGCCCAAGCCAAACCACCCAGCTAAACTGCCCCTAAATTCTTCACTCACAAAAATTGTGTCAGAAATGTACTTACCGTTGCTTGGAGATGCTAAATTTGGGGGTAATTTGTTACTCACCAATATTAATATAGAGCCTATGTGCACTACCTACAGGATAAATTTTCCAAGAACTTACCAACAACTAGGAGTCCCTAAATGTTTTCGCGAGTTTAAAAATTACACATTTGTAGATAGAAACTTTCATGAGTTAATAAATTTGTTTTTCCCCTTGCGTCTATCACTTTCTCAAAAAGTTGTTGGTGGCAGGCTTCTTTCTCCTCGCGATTAAGAGACTTCTTGGAGATGAGTCAGATGGTGCAATTTATATCTCAGCTCTACCAAGTATTGACTTGCTTAAGCTCACACCCAGATAGTGATTTCTGTCTCAGTTTCTCTAATATAAAACTAATTCACACAGTTAGTGTGGGGATTTAAGGTCTATACAAGGTTTAAGAGCTATGCATAGCCATGGCAAACACATAGTAAATAGTAGGTGCTATATTCATTATTCGAATTATCGTTATTTATTTAGTTAATCACAAGCAAAATCAGAAATCTCGTTTCAGCAAACTTGCCATACCCAGTTTGCTAAAACTCCCTTTTTGCTTTCCATTCTTTATAAATTCTTTCTGTAAGGCAAAATCTCTGCAATGGTCTTCTCATCAAGGTTTTATCTAAAAACCTGCACTATTTTACCCTTCCCTAAGTGGATTGGAGGGGAGTAAAACCACTTCTGATGTAATTTAGCATGCAATCTGACAGTGAGGTGGGGATGTACCTGGCTTCCTGTTTTGAAGCCCAGCTTGTAAGCATATATGCATATCCCAGGGAGGTTTTTACTGAGCTGAGAGATGCCATAAGCAGTCCTTGGTCTAATAATTCAGTAACAAGCCCTCCCAGCAATAAGTCTCCAGGTAAAGTGGACACCAACTATCTCTCTATTGTACAAAGATTCAGACACTAATGCAATTTAAAATGCTTTCACTATTACGAATGCAAACATGTACCTTTTTATTTCTGAAGGAATTTCCAGAATATTAGGTGTCAAAATGAACACAGGAAATGAAAAATAAAATTGTCTGTTATGCCACCACCTAAAGTTAGTCACTATTATCACTTTGCTATTTTCCTTTCTAGATTTTTCTCAGCACATCCGTAATTATTTTTAGATAGTAGTGACATTGCGGGACACTTACTTTATGTTGTATCCTGATACTTTTATCTCAATTAAAATTATAATAGTGAATATTGTTCTTCTTTCTACTCTATTTTTCAAATTGCTTATGATGAGCTAGTATTATATCAGAATAAAAATTAATGTTTTAGGGAAACTAAAAAGACGTCACTATGCAGGTAACTTTATTTTTTGCATGCAGTCGATCAAAAAGCATCCCTTTGTTCAGCAAAATAAAACCCTTAAGTCTTTTAGCACTGAATGTTTGAAATTATCATGATACAGGTTCTAATTTGGCAATGAATTCGGGAGACTTTTAAAAGAAGACTCTCATTTAGATAACATCAGTAGCTTTCTAAAATATTTATATAATTAATATTTTACTTCTTGCCTGTGCATCTCTAAAACTGTAACACCTCATAGAAAAGCAGTCAAAATTGCTGCATTGGGTTAAGATTAACACCTAATGAAATTGTATTGGCTAATATTTGAATAGCTTTGTTTTTTTAATGAAACTTTAAATGTGGGTTATGGATTTTATTTTCTTAGTGAATTAATAGCTTCTCAAATTTGGACTCCATTATTTCATTTAAAGAATCAGTACAATGCGTCTGAAATAAATCAGGACTATGATTGACAATCTACCTAGAAAGATTAGGCAATTGGGGGGTGATGGCTCCCCCCTACACCCCAATTATTGCCTTTGTTCTTACAAGTGTGTTTAAATCTATTTCTGTTAATTTACAATTTGAAAGGTGGGTGAGGAGCAGAGTTTGAAAAATAGATTACTGTCTTCATTAATACAGGTTTGACCTACAAAGTCTTCACGTACTTAATGATTAAAAACCAAAGTACTAAATAATAAATTATAAGAATTTATAGGAGTCATCATCTTGAAATTAGCTTACTGAATGTTCTTATCATAATAAATCTGAGTGGGTGTCTAATTTAGTGTTAGCTGACTAAAATTATATGTTGCGGGCAGGAAAAAAAACACTTTTGTTTGAAGACAAATGCAGTGAGTTTAATCACAGGTGATCTGAAAGGCACCTATCTTTTGCTATGTTCACTTCGTGGAAACTTTGGCGAAACTGGTTGAATGAAGATCGATTCCAATTTGTGATTGTGGCAGACAATAAAATTTCCCCAAGCCTTCGATGATGTTTGTGTTAACACTTCCTGCGCAGAGCCAGAGCCCATCAGATCTATAGACTGAGCGAACAAAGCAAAGTAGACAGTCAGTGCTCTCCCAGTTTCAAGTTTGTATAGACCTAATCCTTTTCAGGGTAGAAAAATGTTTTTGTTGGTTGGCGGAAGATGGAGGAAAAGTGGACATCACCCACCTCTCTGCCCTTCCATATCTTCTTCCCTCGCGCTGTGTGTATCAGAAAGGATATTTCTATCCATCTGACAATTATTTCCTGGGCTTTCACCTTGGACCAGTCAGATCCTATGCTAAGACCAGGTGATCCAGGAACAATTAGGACTCACTCCTTATGCTCAGGTAACTCAAGTCTTTTATGGAAGACAAACTTGGGAACAAATAAATTAAAATGAGCTTTCTATGGGAAAATAGTGGATATACAAGGTCTCCAAGAGGGAGGGATTAACTTTGTCTCCAGTGGGACATGGTGGGTAATCAGGGCTAGATTCTTCCAGAAGAGGGAAGACGAATGGGGACTTATTAAAGGGAGAGAATATCCACCAGGGCAGGTGTTCTGGCAGAGGGGTCAGCATGTGAAAAGTGTGCAGGGATGAAGCAGACAGTCTGCCTGGGCCACTAGAAATGCTTCTGTTGGGGCACAAAGGACCAGAACAGAGGGAGTGAGGATAATGTTAAGGACTTAAGTATCGACCACATGGTGAAGGGCCTTCTCAAGCCTGGACTTAGCTTGTAGGACCTGGAGGGGCACCGAAGCCTTTAAAACACAATTCCACTGCCTTTATATTGAAATAGAAATGGAATAATTCTCTTCCAGGTATGATGAGAAACTGACATACAATTCAGTGATTTCTTTTTCAGGTTTAGTATCTTATGAGATAAAATAGGAGAAACTCAATACATGCACGCATATTTCATGTATATACACACACACACACACACACACACACACACACACACACACGCTTAAATAATTTACCCCAAATGCACAGAGTTTTTGCGAATCGAAAAGAAAAAATAGGAAGCTCCCAACAGAAATATGGACAAAGTCAATGAATGGGAAATTTGTTGAAGAAAATTAAGAAACATGAACAAAGCCTCAAACTAATTTTTAATTTGTGGAAATGGAAATTCAAGAATGAGATATCATTTTGCACCATGACATGGACAAAAATTAAGGAGACAGATGACTTCTATGTTGGTGAGTGTGTAGAATATAAAAGGGTATAAAAAAAAATTTGTCCCAAATCTGGTCTGGAATAGAACCTTTTTGCATGATGTAATTCACAGCCTTACTCCTGATAAATTGCTTAAGCAATTTTCTGATAAACTTTAATGGGATTAAGACTTGTTCTGAAAAATCAGTCACCCATCTAGCCAGCTGACTGTCAGTCAAGAGTCTAGGGACCTTAAATCAAATGTTCTTTTCTCTTTGTATCTAGCCTAACATTGACTATCTTATCACTCCATTTCCCTATAAAATGTCTCCACCGAGAATGAATCTTTGAATTGATCTGGTAGAGGCCTTTTCCCTTGCAGCAAAACTACAATAAAACTTTGACTTATGCTCATAACTAGACTTTCTAAAAAGTTTCCCTTCACAGGGGAAAAAGAGGACATACACTATCAAAGGGACCATAAATTAGTTTTGGTTATTTTTGAGAGCAAGTTGGCAGTTTCAACACAAATTAAACATACCTTTTGATTAAGGAATTCTGCTCTGAGCCAGAAGATACAGAAATACTTGAATAAATATGCAAGGTCTCCCAATAAGAAGAATCAATGATATTTTTTTAGCAGCACACACAAACACACACACACGTTATTATTATATATTGCATATTATATATACATGCACACATTTATTTATTTAGCCTGTGAATTCTGAATTTCTATCTGTTTAATTGGGTAATGTTTAATTGAGTTATAGTGTTCCAAGGTTTTAAATCTGCATAGCAAATAAAG
>NW_017731452.1:176820-181578 GCF_001890085.2 Hipposideros armiger | reverse complement strand
AAAAAAAAAGCTGAAGATGGTAGCATTCCATACAGAAAGGAAAATACAATTAAACCATTCACAGCATCCATGAGTCAAAAACAACCAGGTTGCTCCAAGGTGCTCATTCTAGTTGGAAGTGTCAGGTTCCTCAAAGCGATTAAAAAATGGGTATCTCTGTCTTTCATTACATTCATTTTCAATCCAGCTCCTGGTTTAACTTTTATTTAATACCTGTGTTACGTAAACACCCAAAAATCCTTCTGCCAGCCTCTGTAACAAGTGACATAGATCAGAGCCTGCAATTTCACAAGTGCCTCGCTGTGCCTCCAGGAGTCTGCTGGAGGGAGCCATGGTTAGATTTCTAAGGGTCGTGTCAGCCTCCCTGCCTGTAGGGGCCTGAGACATGATTAACCTGCAATAACTGTGACTCCCTCATTAAAGGAAAACTGTAGCAAGGGAAAAAACATTGAAACTGATCAAGACGTTCCATGCTAGTTTTTTCTTGCGCGTCAGCTGTGTGGGTGCCTCTTGTTCCTCTGTCCTTCAGGTTAGTAAAATCAAGACCAGTTGCTGAAGCTACGAGTGATCAATAAAAGTTAATGTACCACAGGAAATTGGAAGGGGAAGAAAATCACTTAGGTGTTCAGGGCCACCAAGCTACCCGCACATCCCCTGTGAGCTGGTCAGCTCCTCACAGTGGTTTTGTTACCCTGGCTTGCAACTTAGCGTTATTTTCCCCAAGTAAATGGCAGAGCATGCAGATCAAGGACATTGGCAGTAAATCAAGAACACACTGTTCGCAGCCACGGCCTATCCAGGGAAGTGGGGATGGTCTGTGATGTACCTTAAGGTAGGACCATATCCAAATCACTGATGCTTCAAGTTTTTCTTCAGCTGATAGGGTTAGCAAACTAAGCAACCTCAGGGTTTGGGAGCAAACTCTTTGGTCTAAAGATTCAAATCCATCCCCTAGCCACAGGCCGCATAAATGTCACAGACAAAATGTTTCACATTTGTGTTTGGTCATACAGGCTTCTGTGGCAGGCTGGATCTAGTCCTTCTGGACTCTGAGCTCAGCAAGGAAGGAGAAATCTTGAGTAAATGTTCACCATTGAAGAAGGGCTCATTCTTTCATGTACTTGGCTCACTAACAGAGGTTAAGGATGAGGAGGAGTGGATCAATGACAAGAAAACTGGAGAGAGTGAAACAGACGAAATGGCAAATAGTCTTCCTGGCATACTGCTCAGAGGGGGGAAGCAAGAATTTTAGGTACAAAGGAAAAGCGAGTGGACATCTTTGCTTGCTTAAAAGATAAAAAGAATGCTATCCCCATGAATTTTCATATTCATTGATATAGTCTTTGTTCTAGAAATGAATTTGAGGTTCAGGACAGTCCTTTACCATATGGTGTCACACTCAATGACTCTTCATAGTCTGTAGCTTCTGTGGTTTCCCATTTTCAGATAGGGAAACTGAGAGTCAGAGCAGCTAAATGAGTTGCTTCCGATCCTAGAGCCGGTAGACTGTGAGCTGTGAGGTGTAGAACCAAGTTTCTCAAATTGCTAATCTAGGGTCCTTTCTCGCTTTCTCACTGCCATTGTACAATGAATTCCATACCACTATGCATCCAGTGGATGGCTCTAATCCAAAAGACTGGCCATGCCAAGAGTTGCGAGGGTATGGAAGAACTNCACTGCCTTATAAAGACAGGTGGTCTCCCAGTAAACACAGTTTCCTCTTGCTTAAATGAGAAATCATAAATATAATACCTTTGATGACATATCTTGACAGCTGTACCAAATAGTGCTAATGGCTTAGAAATACAACATTTTCATGTAAACTTTTTAGTTAATTCTCAAAAGAATTTATAATTAATTCCTTGCACACATTAGCATTATTAACAAATATATAAACTTTTGGATGGAATTGTGGGTCTGAAGTAGTTCCCATCCTTACCCCATCCTCATATCCTAAAATGTAACCTTCATTAGTGTAGAGATCCTTATCAACTATTTATTCATACTATTATTTATACTATATGTCAATTCCACCACAGTACGTGCTCAGTCAATATTCATGAATGAATGAGTGGATGGATGAACGAATGGCAGTTTACTTTGGTGAAAGTAACGAAGAATCCCCTTCCCTTTGTACAACCTTTGTTCTGGGTACCCCTGGTCCACTATTTTGATGCTTAACATAAGACCTAGTATATAGTGAGTAGTCAATGAAATTCATAATGCATTCACTAGACTTTAATTCATTCATTTGTGAAATGATCTGCCATGCAAAACAGAAAAGAAAATAGAGCACCTGTTATGTGCCAGGCATTGCTCTAAGAGGTGAAGATACAGCAAGAAGAAAAGCCTTTACCTTTTTAGAACTTACATTATTATCACAGGGAAGACAGGCAATAAACAGAACATAAATATCTAATATAATTCCAGGTAATGAGACATGCTGAAAAGAAATGTTCTCCCAATCAGTGATGCCAAATATGTATTCTTTAGTTCTCAGCCACACCATCAAATATGTGGACGTTCATGAGAAATGTCTGGAAACCAGCTGGAATTAGGCAGTTATCGCGACTCATCATAGAGTGTTGAGGGAATACTTTTCTCCCAGATTTTATCAATTATCTATGTATGTATAGCCACCTATTAATTTATTTATATTGTGTTAAGAATTATGTTTGGCTCCTTATATCCATTTACTTGCTTATTTTTTTAAAAGTAAAGACATTTACAGAAGGTGACAGAGAGTATAATTAACCCCCATTATCCCATCATCCAGCTCCAAAAACTGTCACATGTGGCCAGCCTTGTTTTAGCTCCACCCCCATCCACTTCCCCATGTCTGATACTTTACAGAAGCAAATTGAAGACAGTATATGTTTTCATCCATAGATATTTTATTATGAGTCACTACGAAGTAAGGGATCACAAAAAAAAACCCCAAAACAAAACAGCCCCAAAACAAAACAGCTGCAATACCATTATCATACCCCACAAATAGCACAAATTCTTTAATATCATTAAGTATCCAGTAAAGAATCATATTTCCAAGTGTTCCCTAAATGTAAATGGCCCTTTTTTTTATAGTTGTTTGTTTGAATCACAAGGTTTTTGTTTTGTTTTTGTTTTTTTAACTCATCTCTTTCTTTTGATATTTCAAAAGTTGGTTGAATACTTCCCCCCCTTGAAAAACCTGGAAATTATTGAACTAAAAAGAAAAATTAAATGCACCATGTTTCCCCACTCCCGTGTCTTCTAGTCAAGGTTGTAAATGCCAGTGCAAAGTTAGACTTGCTTTTCCGTGGTAATGTTTGGAGAATGCTTTGGCTGTTGTTGGTATTAGCAGTCATGTTAGTATATTAGCCAGGGTTCTCCAGAAAAATAAAACCAATGGGATGTATCTACTGATATATATACATAAAGAGATTTATTATAAGGAATTGGCTCACATGACGTTGGAGGCCAGGAAGTCCAGATCCCGGAAAGACGGTGGTTTAGTTCTAATCCAAGTCCAGAGGCCTGAGTAGCAGGAGAGCCAATGCTGTAAGTTCTAGTCCATGTCGGAGTCCAAGGGCAGGAGAAAACCAGCATCTAGGTCAAAGACAATGAGGCAGAGAGAGCAAATTCCTCCTTCCTCTGCCTTTTGTTCCTTCAACAGATTGGATGAGGCCCATCCACATTGTGGAAGGGAGTCTGCTTTACTCAGTCTACTGATTCAAATGTTAGTCTCAACAAGAAACACTCCCCCAGACACACCCAGAAATAATGTTTAACCAAATATCTGGGTACCCCATGGCCTGGTCACCATGACACATAAAATTAACCATCACAGGGGTAATGTTGAGTAAGATTAGCTTTGAAATAACGGGCAGGTATGCCAAGTACAGATGGCTAGCTTCCTTTATCAGAGAAGCATCTCGAGAAATCTCTAAGCCAAGTGTCCTTAGCTGTGGACCTTGAAGAAGGGCCTGGGTGTCTTAGCATCCTCTGAAAGAATATGCAACATTGTAGCCCATTTGCTCTTCTGTGGGAAGATGGTCCTTGTCTTTCATCAGATCCTCTCAGGGTCTATTGGCCTCTGCTGATTATATCACTGCTTGAAGCCATCCTTAGTCCTTGTGACCTTTCATCTTTGTGGCTGCTTTTTGGGAGCAGGGCTTCAAAGTCAATCTCCTGACTATAAGCTCTAATCAGGCAGAGTTCAAGCCTGTTTACTTCCTGTGTTCCTGGAGTCCAGCAGAGTGCCTGGCACACAGTAGGTACTCAATAAATATCTACTGACCCAACAAACCAACCAACAAGTGAATAAATAAACAAATGGCCATTGTATTCATTTTCTGTTGCTCTATAAACAGATTATCACAGAGGTAGCAGTTGTAGTGGATTGAATGGGGGGCCTGAAAAATATATCTACATCCATACATGTTATCATGCAATATGTGGCCTACTGTGTCTAGTATTTTTCAGTTAGCATAATATTTTCAAGCTTCACCCACATTTGTAGCATGTGTCACTGCCTCATTCCTTGTAAGACTGGGTAATATTCCATTGTGTGGATAAACAGTGTGTTTATCCAGTCACCTGTTGATGGACATTTGTGTTGTTTCCACCCTTTGACTAATATGAATAGAGCTGCTCTGAGCATTTGTGTGCATGTTTTTGCTTGAACATCCATTTTCAATTATTTTGGGTATGTATCTAGAGTAGAATTGCTGGGTCATATGGTAATTCTGTGTTTAACTTATCAAGGAGCCCTCTTAT
>NW_017731452.1:153807-172560 GCF_001890085.2 Hipposideros armiger | reverse complement strand
TTTTTTTCTAGTAAAACACACCTTTGTGCACATGTGCACACATACAAGTAATTGGTGAAAAGTCAGGAAAACAAAAACAAATATTTAAAGGAAGAAAATTAAAATGACCCGTAATCCCATCACTCAAAGATTGCCACTATAATTGTTTATATTTACATTAGTTTAGATTACATTAATTTAGACTATAATTACCTATGTACTAGTATCGATAATTAAAATTATATATAGATTTTAGTCAACCATCAGCAGATTAAGGCACTGTGGACTCTTGGGGTGAGGTGGCACAACCTTTTCTCAGTCCTGAGGAAGCCAGTCAAAGTGGAGCTCTACCCTGGCTCCCTGCTTGGGAGAAAAGCCCTCAGTGGCTGGAAGGATCTCCAGGAAAGACCAAGAGTTGGTTGTGACAATCTCCAGTCACTCCCAGACATGCCCACTGTCTAACATCCAAGCCGTGACGTCTCCATATTCACCCTGGTTTTTCACAGGTTACCTCCTTACTTTATAAGTGCCTGGACTGTAGTCATCAACACAGGTTTATACCCAAAAAGCACCCACACCCCTCCCTTCCACCTCATCCAGTAACAATTTAGATCAAGGATGTAAAATAGGATTCATGGCGGGTTGGTTTAAACAGCCAATTGAAGTGGTGTGTTGAAAAGTATTTTGAAACGGCCAGTGATAGATTACGGATTCTGGTGTATTTTTTGTGGATGTGGGGAGTGGTGGCCTATTTTTAATGCATCCTCCACCCTGATTTAAATCAATCAGTGCTGCATAGTTGTAGATTTTTATTTTCTAAACAATTAGAATTGCCCTCAGATAGCCTCTTAGTGGAGCCAAAAACCAGCAGAGGAAAAGTTCAGCCATTTAGCTTTGGGGTGAGTTTTGTACATGTATGTTTATTTCCATCTTATAGGGTCTCTTTTCCGAATAACTGAGGGGCCATCACATTTGGGGAACGTGGCACTTACCATTTACATCACCACTCAAGAGTCTGTGTTTATGTTAGCTTAAAGGTTTTGAAATCTGAGTAACACAAATCAAAATCCCCTGGACTGATCTGTCTTTCAGTCCTCCAGGGGACTTCTTACGTCAACTATTGATACAAATCATCGACCAAAGCATCTACCTGTCACCTGTCTATAGGTAAGACCAGGTCTATGTGTTTTGTCAGGGCATGGCTCCAACATCAAACAGGGAGCGGAAAGTCACTTTTCTTCACTTAAACCAGGGGCTTTCTGGAAGGCAGGTGATAGACTTCCTCAAAGGTCTCTCCAAAGGCATCCAGTAGTTCGGTTTCTGTTTCATTTGATGACAGTTGACAATGATGGAGATGACAAGACTAAATGAATAGACACACGTTATGTCTGTCTATTCTAAGAATCATAAGCTTTAAAAAAATTAGGTATCTATGTTTTAAAATAATTTAAAGTAGCATAGCATTTGAAAGAACAATATTAACTTTTTGATATATGTGGTTTTAATATATTTCACTAACTTTAAAATACAAATAATTTTCTCAATGTTTCAGAGAATTGTGTCTCCTACAAAGCCCATATTCTACATGTATATACAATAATGTTGCCCTTAAAAATATTTTTGAGGTATAAATATTTCTATATGTGAAAACATATAGCTTCACATATAAAGCTACATATAAATTTAGTATTATAAGCTTTTCAAATTTTAGAGTCGCAGGGGTCTATTAGAGGACATTTCCCCTGACCTTCTCACTGTACAGGTGGCCAGGCTTGAATGATTTACCATGATAGTGATGACCAGAACAGACACAATGTCCCCTGATTCATAACTCAGTGTTCATTTTAAGGTGTCAGATTGTCTCTATATGATCTTTAAAACCATCTGATCTTTTACTTATGCTATAATATAATGCCCCTTCGTCTCCTCTGGTCGTCTCCTCCCTCACCCCCTCTAATCTAACCAGTGTTTATACATCTGAAACTGCCTGTCCAATTTTGCCTGAATAAGACTTCAAAAATCGCGTGTCCCACCAGCTAGTGTCCCATAGACTCCTGGTTACGATTTAATTCTTCAGGGAAATAAATTTCTAGCTAAACAATTAAAAACATTACCCCCAACTGCACATGGAAGCAACTCAGTAAATACTTCTTGACTATCTAATGAATGAACAAATGGCATTTCAACATTGTGATCATTTGCAACATTCCTCATTTTTTAATGAGGCAGCCAGGAATAATAACCCCAGCTGCCGTCATGAGACAGGAAGAGAGGGAATCTCTTTCCCTGTGCCTTTGTCCTTATCCTTGCAACCTGTATGCACTGCCGAACTTCCTGAATAACCGTCAGGGCGGCAGGAGGAAAGAGTGGGTGAACCTGGACGCCTGGATTAAAGCCTTGTGAAGTTTGCAAAGTGCCAGGGGGACAGCTGAACGGTACAGGCTTTGATCGAGCTCATGGCTGTGTCTACTGCAGTGTCTGATGCTCCTGCACCTGGGTGACCCCAGGTGAGTCACAGGTGAAAGGCAGCATCAAAGGAGCCAGTTCACCCTTGGATGACTCTGGAGCTGTAGTGACATTCCCACTTAACCCCAAATTGAGGCTTACCAAGATACCTATTCGGAGGCAGGCTCTGAAGAAATAGCTATGACCAGGTTACTCTTTTCTGGCCTCTCAACCTGTTTTCTTCTAGTCATGTCCTCTGGAGAGCCTGGCTGTGGCCTTGCAGCCCTTTCCCAGAATGCCCCTCGTCAAAGGCCAGCTGGTGAGAAGAAAGCCATTGGTGACCCATGGCGCAAATTTCCATCACCCCTTCTCACAAGCCTTTGAAGTGTGTTCTAAGATGCTCTATTGCATATCCTAGCCAATGAAGAATTTAAAAAGTTGGAAGAAAAGCTGAGCTTTCTGTTCATAATTGCGAGTGCTTTCAGGGGCAGCTCCGTAAGGTGTTTGTAGTCCAACCTCCAGAGGCAGGCTTCCTCGGTTCGAATCCTGGCTCCGCTGTTACTCACTGTAAGAACTTGGCAAAATTACTTAATTTCTCCAAGTCTCAGTTTTCTCCTAAGTAAGATGGGGATGAAGGAATGTTGAGAAAATGCCTGTTGCAAAGTAAGCACTCAGCAATGGGGTTATTAAAGCTATTGCCAATATCTTAATTATGAAATTAGCCACTTCGTTTTAGAGAAGGAGGTTGAATGAGAAGCCACGTTTACTGGCGAGACAGTAAGTGAAAGGAGAAAATAAAGAGCCCGTGGTGTTGCACAGACCTGGTGTCTGCGTCCCTGAATAGGTGCATTAACCTCTCTGAGACTTAGTTTCCTTGTTTTTTGTTTTTGTTGTTGTTGTTTGTTTTTAAGTGAGTCTTAACCATGGGGCACATGGTAGGAATTCAGTATGTTCCCAGTTTTCTTTCTCTCCTTCTTTCCCTCACATCTCATACTTGCTTAGAGCCAACGCTGGAGGCTATAGGCCCACCCTGTCCCCAGTGGCTGTCTGAGAGCCTCTTTCTTTGTCCTCTAAAGGCACCATCATGGTTGTTATTATAGTATTCACTTCATGTACAAACCTCCATCTAACGGCTGGTCCTCTTCTGTTTCTTGATCTGAGTCTTGGTTATGTGGGTGTATTCAGTTTGGGAAAAAAAGCTGAGATATACACTTATTATATGTGTACATTGCTGCATGTATACGAGTGTTATGCTTCCATAAAAAAAGATTTTAAAATCTATTGCAGGTGGAGGGTTTTGAATATCATTAGTTAATGACCTATGGCTCCTAATTGGAAATAAGAAGGAGCTAGTTCCTCTTATCAGAGTTCCGGGTCATCACCCTTCAAATTTACTCTCTCCTTACACTGATTTTTTTTTTTTAAATAGTGACACAAATATTTACCATCTAGCAAAAGTGGTTAGAAGGCAACTTGTCCCTCCAGTTACAAACTTAGCCTTTGGGAGAGAACCATTCATTTAGAACATTCAGAGGTCTCCTTCCCTTTATCAGGCATTATGTTTAGGCCCCGGGAATAGACCTGGAGGGGCAACCACAGCTAAGGTCCCAGTCTCTCGGGAGACCATTTAAGTGCCACTAGCAAAGGTACAATATGCCACCCAGAGCAATAAGCACGCTAAAGTGTTCCAAAGGTAAAGAAAGACTTCACTGGAGCAAACAGAAGGGCACCTGGCTGTCAGGAAAGGGCGCCCTGGGCGGAGCCACCTGGACAAGAGCTGAGGCCTGACTGATATGATCTCGAGAGAGTGAGGAGCAGGCCATGCAGGTAAAGCAGAGCAGAAAGAGCAGCATTGGCTAACGCTGTAGGGTCTTGCTCCCCTGAATGCCAGTCCTGGCTCTGCTACCTACCAACTGAGTCACTCTCAGGAAATCCCTGAAGATCTCAGGGCCCGCGACGGTGTCCGGCACGCAGGGAGAACTCCGTGTTATGAATGGCGAAAGGTGGCTGGACAGTCTCTACTCAGGGTTCAGGTAGCAAGTGAGTGAAAGATGGGCAACAGGGAGTGGAGAAAAAGTGAAACACCTTCCGCTGTGTCTAAATTTTTCTTTCTTTCCTTTGTATTTTTAATGGTTTTTTTTTTTTGGCTAAACCTAGTTTACTCAATGCAGTAATCATGGGGTGACAGTACATCTACCTGACTATTCCAAGCAGAACCTTCTACACAGGCCTTTTATATAAGAGTGCATTTATTTGTTCGAGATGCAGGACTAGAAGTGATTTCCATGGGACCTCTCTATAGGAGGCAGTAAATGATCCCATAGACACCCCAGTTAAGCCAAGCGCTCCCCTTCAAGCACACATATCCCACCAACGAAAAGCATGCCTTTGAGCTGCGTCTCTCTACCACATGCACCGCTCCCATTCCACAAATGCCTTTGAGGATTTGGCCTCTTAAAGGAATCTCCCCCATACCCCACGCTTCTGAGAATGTTATTCATTTCCAAGAAGATGGTTTAAACACACTGTTTTTTCCAGCCCAGCAGACTCGGTGGATTCTGAAGAGGATATGGGCTGGCTCTTCCCTTCTCTGGTTTGAATTCAGGGATGGTGGAAGATCACACGAGATTAAGCCACCAAGAAGACCCCTTTCGGACGAAGAGCCAACCCTAACTTTATTGCTCCGTGTCCACTGCTTCTTTAGGTCTCTACCGCCTCTGGTAAATCACGTGATAGGCTTCTGTTAAAGACAGCGTGCTGGCCTCAGTGACGGTGGTCTTGCTTTATAAGCTGTTCTCCACATTTATTATTCTCTTAATATATGAGAGTTTTCTGGTGTCTATTCCAAATTAGTATTTCTCTAATTTTCAAGTGTCTGCTTTGCCTGGCTGAGAGTTTTTTGTTTTTTTTTTTTAAGCAACTCTATTTGGCAGGCTTTACATGAAGGGGAGAGGGTGTCTTGGTTACTATTTAATTTTTTTTTTAAATAACACTTTCCTGACTATATAGAATTTGCTTTGCTCATCTTCCTGACTCTTCATATGCCTTATGTCAAGGTTGAGCATCCTCAGAACCCCAGCCCATGTCACCAGCCACCTTTTATAGAAGCTTAGGAAGGTGGAGGCAAACCCATAAGCAAGACTTGGTTTTTCTAAGCCACATGGCAATTTCCTGCGCGATTACAACTCTCCGTACCCTTCCACCTTGCTTGTCAGTGTAGGCTTTGCATGGCCTGGGTGATCCTACAATTGGTGACAGGTTACAGGTTTCTAGGGCATCTTATGCGTTGTTTAAAAAAAGGATTCTCTTGCTGTCTCACTGCTTTGTAGAAACTTGTTCCAATGCTTTTCTGATATTCTGAGTACCTGGGAGTAATCACCCTCCCTTATCTAGCCCTACAGATTTGTTTTGTTTTGAGTTATGCCCACTTCAGGCCTCCCACCCTCTCTTATTTTTATAAACAGACTTAGATATATACACTAAGGATGGATGGCAGCCAAGGTACTCTCTTTTGTGCTGAGGAAGTATTCATATTTTGACTAGTTTACATGACTTCCTTG
Source organism: Hipposideros armiger (assembly GCF_001890085.2). Classification (NCBI taxonomy): domain Eukaryota; kingdom Metazoa; phylum Chordata; class Mammalia; order Chiroptera; family Hipposideridae; genus Hipposideros; species Hipposideros armiger. The sequence continues at coordinate 166,576 of NW_017731452.1, read as the reverse complement.
CACATACTACCTTATAATACTTTTATAAATTGTGACAACGGAACACACTTACAGATCTATTTCTTTTTTTCTTTTTCTTCTTCTTCCTTCTTCCACCAGCCTTCTTTAAAAGCGGTTCTAAAACTTCTTATTTTAAGGTTACACCTCCTATAGCGCAGTCTAAGTAAAGGCTACTTACGGTCATGCTTTTTCTCCTGCACTTTGGGTTTTTTCTAAATTTTGCTGTCCTTTCCTTTGGTAAAAAGGATGAATTTCCCATTATTCTCATATGACAGAAACTCACCAATTCTCTGTTATAATCAAAATAGATTTTGAATGTTTGACTTAAAAAAAAAGGAGTTTCAAGGGTAAGATCTTGTGAATGTCAAAGAAGTTTTCTTACTCACCCTTTTATTCTTTCTCCCACTCTCTTTAATTTGTTAATGCTTTTGACTTATTTTGCTTTGGATAATTTTCAAAGCACTGCTTCCCCCTCGAGATCTCTAAAAGGCAGAAGTTCTGGCTATTAAAGATTTGCCATTCTCAGAACAGCCTAGTTAGGGTACCCTCAGGTTATTTATAACTGGATTTTATCTCACAAAATTAACTAAAAGAAGATTAACCAAAAATCTAAAGGAAAATGCCTTAAACATCTCATCTATTATGCTGTGCTCAAACACATATTTTCATCTTAACAGCTTGGCAAACCCAGTGGAATGCTCTTTCTAGTTTGGGGCATAAAATAAGATAACACTATGAATTCCTATAGGAAATCTTGTAACTCTACTTAAAATTAAGGCATAAAGTATGAAAATGTGAGTTTCCTCTGTATAGTCTTATTACTTTGCCTGTTAACTTAAGTGGTTCCTATTTCTGCTGGTTGGAGGAGCCCCAGGACATTTAAATATCTCTTCTAGAAACAAATCCTTTTCCTTAAAAGCCCTCCCAGGTCTGGACTCAGTCACGAGCTCAGATCAGTAATGGAAAAAGTCTTAACATTTAGACATTTCCTTCATCTTCTAATTTACCCAGATGAGGGAGGAAGTCAGAAAAGTTAGTGCTACCTTACCCATCTAGGACTTTATTCATTATATCCTATTTCAGGCTGATTAAAAGGTGAAATCTTTTTTTAAAAATATTTTTATTAAAATGTAGCTAACATACAATAGTATATTAGTTTCAGGTGTACACCATAGTTATTCAACGTTTATATACCTGAAGAAGTGATCACCATGAGATACAACATAGTGGTTAGATATTTGTATAATTTAAGAAATGATGCCCCTGACTAGTCTAGAACTCATTTGGCACTGTACAGAGTTATTACCGAGGCCAGTCGCCGCCCCCCTGGGGCCCTTGGATTGCGATAGTTTTCCTAGAAAGAGTGCAATTCAGGCAGGGCTGGCTGCTCTCAGAGAAAGTGCCTCAGGTGTTGGGTGAGTTGGGTGAGGCAGGGTCCCAGCGAGTCAGCAGCATGGAATAAGGGGAGCTCACCAGACCAATCAGGTTCAGATTTGGCCTGTGGGGGCGGGCTCAACACATTAAAGATGGTGCACACCTGCCGCCTGTTGGCTGCTCAGGAGAAGGACGCCTCACAGGGAAAATGGCGACTGCCCTCCAGCCCTTGCTATGAAGCCACACACCTCAGCCTGCCCCCCACCGCCGGTATGTCCGGACACCCACTGAGTTATTGTCCCCCCACTGGAGCTCCAGGTGAGTGCCTGCGAGTGAGAGAGCCTGTGTGTGGGCTGTTTAAGAGGACGTCTGGGTTTCCCGCCGCCTTCCGTCCCACCTGGATGGTTGGAATCCCCACTATTTTTCACAGCCAGATATTGTGGGGGCTCCTCTTTCCAGCACCAGTACTCCAGCTGGGAAACTGGTTTGCAGCTGGGGTCCCTCGCTCCTCTGGAGGGAACCTCCACAGCCGAGATATCCCTCCCAGTTCTCAACCGCCACACGGAGGTTTAGGACAGCCCGTTTCCCATCTCCGCCCCTCCTACTAGTTTCATAGTATATCCTTAGTTATAAAACTTCTTTATATCCTTTTTATATCCTTAGTTATAAAACTTCTGTTCAGCCGGACTTCAGGTGGTTTTCCAGGTTGGTTGTTCTATAATTTAGTTGTAATTTTAATGTGTTCACGGAAGGAAGCAGGCATGGTGTTTATCTACTCGGCCATCTTGGATCTCTTCTAAATTCAAAGTCCTCACAACAGGATAGAAGGGCCTTGATGCCTGCCTTGCCTGCCCCCCCTCTCTGACCTCTCCTCCTCCTCCCCATGACCTGCTCGCCTCCACCCTCTGATCTATTTGCATCTTTTCTCCTCCTCTCTCAGTCATTTCTCAAACATACCAGTTGTGCTTCTGTCCCTGGGGCTTTGCTTCTGCTATTGCATCTACCTGGAATGTTCTTCTTATATAGCACCATTTCTTTCCAAATTCAGGGCTTCATTCAAATATCACTTTCTCACTCAAGTCTTTCCTCACTATAAAATAGCAAGCTGCCTCCTGACAGCTGCACCCACTCTCCTTTCCCCTGCTTTATATTTCTTATTGCATCATGTAGATATAGACATAAACATATATGAGCTTTTTGTGTATCCCCAGTCCTATAGAATATAAGTTCATAAGTATTGGGATTTTTGTCTATTTTGCTTATCAGGGCCTAGAAGAGTGCTTTCAGCACATGATGGACAATTAATAAATATTTGTTGAATGAATGTAGCTAGAAATATCCCTGAATATATAATGTCCAACTTACTCTAGCACAGCAACATAGGTAGTTTGACATGTTTGATAAGCAATTTATAGCAAAGAAAAACAGTCCAAAAAGTTAAGCGACTCACATAAGATCCCACATCCCATACAATCAACTGGATGACGGGGAATTCAAACCAGTTCTGTTCAATTCTAGATCCCCCTGGTCTGCCTCTTGGACGTCAAATGAGTTAGACTGTTTTTTTTGGCTCCTGAGGATCTTTTTTCATTTGACACTGGAGAGGAAGCTCTCTAAAAAGATCCTCTCTAGACTTCTTAACATACCAGGTACATTCTCAAAAAGTATCCATGGGGGTTTGAATATCATTGCCCAGCCCTCGAGCAGCTGTTGTCATTTGGGAAGGTGGTACCACGTAAGGTTCAAGAGGGCAGATGGTGAAAGGGACCATCATGAGCTGCGTGACCTTGGGCAGATGACTTAGCCTGTCTGAGTGACCATAAGTAGAAGCAGTGTGCACGTGGTTGTCTAGCATGGCTCTGAAAAGCGTGGGCTTTGCAGCAAGGCCTATGGGTTTGAGTCCTGGATTTGTCATTGAGTAACTATCATAACTTTGAGGCAAATTAACCTCGCCAAGCTTCAGTTTACTCCTCAGCTAAGTGGGGGTGATAATAATCATATCAATTTCATGGGGTCTTTGAAAAGATCAAAGGAAATAATACAGATAAAGGGCTTGGTTCATTCTCTGAAGCAGTTAACAAATGTTAGCTTTAATTGCGATTATTATTAACACCTACTTCCTAGGGTTGCCATGAAGACATGAGATAATTGTGTAAAGAATGTAGCACGTTGCTTGGTGCATATAAGGTTTCAGTAAATGTTATCAATGTTATTCTTTCATTTCATCTATACCCTCTTTCTCCCCAACACCTGTAGTCTATGCAGCCATGCCACTGAAATTGCTTTCTTGAAATTTATGGGCAACAAGTTCTAACTTTTATAATCCTAAGTATTGGTTCAATCAGAAAACCCAGGGAGGAAAATCAAGGAAGTTGAGGGCAAGGATCATAGCCTTAAACGTCACAGATTTAAGTTTCCTCACCTGGAAAAGGGGCCAGTAACATTTTCTTGGCAGGCTTGCTGTGATAATGTGGAATAAGTGAAGCTTCTATCTTACTTTGAGACACAGCAAGTACTTGATAAATAGCGGCTTCTCTCATGATGACAACCACAATGGGGATGAGGCTGTTCTCTTAAGTGTTTTCTTTCAAATTTCCAATTAGTTTATTGATGTCTTAATGGCAGGATTATGACTCATAATTTTTCAGGCTCTGCCCCACATCCCGAAACATCTAAAACCATCTTGGACATAGAGCCGACTGTCGAAACCAAAATGGCGATTTATCTCATGACCACTAAACCCAGTTTCTGCCCAAGAGGCAACATTGTCATGCCTAGAAGACATTTCTAACAGTCTGAAATTGAAATCTCTAGGGTCTCTCATAGTATTTAAGCCTCTTATTTTTCTAAACATATGGAAACCTTTTGCAATGGTTTCAAATGACCAAGGATTTATAGAAAAATGTAGATATACCAAGGGTGCCAAAAAAATGTATACAAGTGGACACTTTGTTCAATGTTGCTCAAGCAGTAGTTGCTGTAATCAGAAGTGCCTGGATGCTGATGGTAACCACTTTGAGCACCTCTTGTAATCGCAGAAGTTAAATGTGACTTGTATTCATCTTTTTTTTTTTTTAAAGATTTTATTGGGGAATTGGGGAAGGGGAACAGCGTTGGGGAATCGGGGAAGGGGAACAGACAAGTTGCTGTCCTTTTGTTCTTCAGTCTAGTTGTGGAGGACGTTGCTTCACTGGCCCATGTTGGTATTATCATTGTGCTCTTCCCAGGTGAGGCAGATCAGTCGCCAGTCACTGGACGGCTGCTCACGGCGGCTCTTGGCAGCTCATGCTGGCTGCCAGCCGCTCACAGTAGCTTATGGGAGCCCACTGCAGCTCCACTGCAGCCTATGCCATCGCCGGCAACTCACAGCAGCCCAGCTCCAGGTCGAGCTGTTGTTCACCATCTTAGCTGTAGAGGGCGCAGCGTCACTGGCCCTAATGTGGGATCCGAACCAGGGCCCTGCTGCTCACAGCTGGCGTCCCAAGCCAGCTCCTAACCAACGTGCCAATCGGCCAGCCCTCATCTTTTATTATTGGTATATATTGAGTATTACAATTTTAAAATGTGTATACATTTTTTTGGCACCTTCTGTATTTAAAAAGTGAAAACAGAAAGATGATTTAAAACTTGATGGTGCCACGGTGCCATATACAAGTCGCCAAATACTGACTTTGTGAGTAAGAAAACTGCGTCTATATTGTGGCTTATTTCATAATCTTGCAGAGATGTTGGATCAAATTGGGCATCAGAAAAGACGCCAGTACCAAACAGAGATGTCTTTGCTGCATTTGCAGTTTTCTGTCTTATTAACATGAAAACACTTTACATGGTTGGAAACATCTAAAGGCTATTTTTTATTTTATTTTCCATTACTTCACTCTAATGCTTTAAGCTGTACCTGTGGAAATTAGACTGTCACCTGCTTTTAGCATCCTGTTTTCTTTCGTGTTTGTAATGAAGCCCTCTGGGAATTGTGCGATTACAAAAATGAGTTACAAATCCTCATTCAGTATACAAAAGTCTGTAGCGACTTCCCTTCTCTGTTTAAATAGTCTACAAAACAAGAAATAATTAGTCAAGCACTATCGGTAATTAAGCACATAAGATGAACATTAAACAAACTGCAATCTTGCATCATTTTGAAGGTGGATAGGCAGGTTTTCGCATTTGGAACCGAGCCAAAATGCCCATCTTCGTTCCCCTCGCTCCTTATTTATTATTGGCAAGGGAATTCGCTTGCCTAACTTGCTGATGTACTCTTGCCGGCGGTCCATCTGAGAGTTCACGTAAGTGTGAGCTGCCATTTTTTGACAACACTACCATGGGGAGTGGATGATTTCACAGAACTTGATATATTGAGAGTGGAAAGACTTTGTGTTTCCCCAACTCGGGAGTGTGTTTCTAAGTTGAGATCAGTTCAAGATTCAGAGAACTGCCCTGCTTTCTTGTATACGATGTGTCCTCAGAAGTATCTCTCAAACCTTGTTTTTGTTTTTCAGAATACTCTTTCCTATGTGGTGTCGTCTCTTCAGCCCCTTGAGTTTCTCTTAAAATTTTGTCTAGAGCCACCACTGCACAGGCAAAATCTGAAGAAGGAAAAAAAAAATTGCAGCCTACTTTAGTCAGGTTTTCTCAAGAACCAGAACTTCTAGAAAACTGACGTACAGTTTTTGACTAAAATATATTTTCAAGGGAAATCAGAGGATCAAAGTCTGCAGCCTATTTAGACGGGGAAATTAAATAGTCATTCATCAAACATTTTGGAGTACCTATTATTTGGTAGGTGCCTTGCTAAGTACAAGAGAGAATAGCCCACATCCTTGAGGTGATCACTGTCCAGCTTTAAAATCAAGCCTAACTATGACTTGATATGGAGTATCTTTGTCATATTGTATTGCATTCTTTCTAGTTCCATGGTATGAAATCTGGATAGACAATTATTTGTAAATGATATGCTGAGTCTCCATTAATCACTCAAGAAGTAATAGAATGATCAATGTTTTGCTTCTGGTTTATCTACCCCAAAATGGTCCTTCTGCTCAGATGGTTCTATAGTGACTCTATGGATGGAGGTATTTTCTTCTGAAATTAGAAAGAACTGGTGGGAAATAGCCTTCTCCATTTTATCTGTGATTTCTTTTGTTATTAAACATAAGTGTCATAAAGACCAACATTTCCTAACAGGTGCATAGTATGGTACAGTTTTCAAAGCCTTTGACTAGCATACCTAGGGCAGGACAGTAGTAGTATCCCCACTTTATAACTCCTGAGTAACAGGCCCAGAGAAGTTAAGTGACTTGCCCAAGATGGCACAGCAATCTGGCAGAGCCGGGATGATTTACATTCTGTGTTCTTCATCACACCTGCCTCCCGATAAAGTATCCCTGTCTGCACAGAGGTGGAGAAGGGTCGTGTTGACACCATATATCTTACATATTAAGCATTTACAAGACCATAATGTTTTTTATATATCTGGGCATCCATACAGTTAGCAAAGATTTACTGAGCGCCTGCTTGGTATGGGTGGCACAGACATGGCTGGGGCATAACAGTGTGGTATGGTGAGGAAAAAGCAGCAGACTCGCAGCTCCCAGGCTGTTGCAGGGGCTGCTTCCCACATGGGGAACTCCAACTGAACTGAAGGCTTGAGGACCGGCCTCACCATTCGCTTTGGTGCCCCAGAGGCCCAGGCATCGGCAGGGTTCCAGGAAAAGCTCTTCCATTGTTGGATGACATCCCATCATGCCTGGACCACAGAAGGACTCAGACAATAGTGATGAAGTGTTGTCGCTATTGAAGTTATTGTAGCCTCGCCTGTAGGCCTTGTAAACTTGGGTGAGCTACTTATCCCATCTGAACCTTTTTATTCATCAGTGACATAGAGATAAAGCGCACTAAAGGCAATCCAGTGATATCCTGGGTTAGATCCATGAAGCATAAACATGGGGAAATCCAAATGGGGCCTAGTTCTTACTTAACAGTAATGTACCAGTGTTAATTTCTTAGTTGCTGTCCTCTGTTTTTTAATATATATATATATATATATATATATATATATATATATATATATATAAAATTTTTTAATTTACAGTTAGAGTTGACATATGGTATTATATTGGTTTCAGGGGTACAGCATACTGATTAGACATTTATGTAACTTATGAAGCGATCACTGCAGTAAATCTAGTACCCATCTGACACCATACATGCTTATTACAATATTTTTTACTATAGTTCCTATGCCGTACTTTACATCCCCGTGACTGTTTTCATAACTGGCAATTTGTACATCTTAATCCCTTCCCCTTTTTTATCCAGCCCCGCAAAGGCACCACAGTCTGTCAGGATTCAGACATCAGGCGAACAGGATGAAGGGTATACAGGGACTCTGTGTACTGTCTTTGGAACTGTTCTGTAAAACTGTTCTAAAATATTGTTTAAAGAAAAAAAATACCTGATGATAATTATATTCGCTAATGCTACCATAACAAAATATCATAGACTGGGTAGCTTAAATAATAGAAATGTATTTTCTCACAGTCCCGGAGGCTGGGAAGTCCACAGTTCTGGTGCTGGCTGACTCAGTCCGTGGTGAGAACGCTCTTCCAGGCTTGCAGATGGCCACCTTCTCGCTGTGTCCTCACGTGGCAGAGAGAGAGGACTCTGGTGGCCCTTCCTCTTCTTATGAGGGCACCAATCCTATCAGATTAGGGCCCTCCCTACCCTGATGGCTGCAGTTGACCTCGATATAAATTGGTATAGCGATTTGGGAAGACTACTAATATTAATAGTAGTTACATAAAACTAAACATAACCATATCTGATCACCTTGCAATTTCATTTCTAAGTATATGCCTGCTCAATATATGTACATAAGTGCACCAACATACAAGAAATGTATAGCAGAATTATTCCTGATAACTCAAAACTGTAAACTATCCAAATGTCTATTAGATGTCAAATGAATAAATAAATTGTGGTATTTTCACGCAGTGGGATACTACACACCCGTTAAAATGAATGACTCCCAACTAAACCCAACGATATAGATCAATCTCGCAAACATGATGTTGAGCAAAAGAAGGCAGCTACAGAAGAGTGCATTCTATATGACTATTTGTAGCAAGTGCAATAAAAAGTGAAATATCCACCTATCAGCCATAGGTAGAGACTGGCTGGGGGCATGAGGTAGGTTCTCAGAAGTTGCCGTTGTTCTGTTTTTTGTTTATTTGTTTTTTAATTGGGGAATTGGGGAATGGGAACAGTGCTGGGGAATTGGGGGAAGGGGAACAGGCAAGTTGCTGTCGTTTTGTTCTTCAGTCTAGTTGTGGAGGACGTTACTTCACTGGCCCAAGTTGGCACCATCATTGCGCTCTTCCCGGGTGAGGCAGATCAGTCGCCGGCTTCTGGACGGCCGCTCACTGCGGCTGCTGGCCGCTCACGCTGGCTGCTGGCAACACACTGTAGCCCATGGCAACCCACTGCAGCAGGGGCTACAGCCTACGCCGTCGCTGGCAACTCACGGAAGCACAGCTCCAGGTTGAGCTGTTGTTCAGCATCTTAGCTGTAGAGGGCAGTGTCACTGGCCCTCATATGTGGGATCTGAACAGGGGCCCTCTGGTCCCAAGCCAGCTCTTAACCAATGCGCCACTCGGCTAGCCCCGATGTTCTGTTTCTTGATCAGGGTTCTGAGTGTGTTCAGTTTGTGAAAATTCATTTAGTGGCACCCATGTGTTTTGTACCTTTTCTTTTTGAGTGACTATTTTACTCCAATAAAAAGTTCAGAAACACACACAAAATCTTATCTCCTGGCTGCTGAGAGCATTAAATAAGATAATGAGTGGAAAGCATCCGCAATACATTTCATTTCTTTTTCTGCTCTTGTAGTCTCAAGTCCTACCCTCAGAGACCCTGCAGTATCACCCGGCTATCTGCCAAGTCACCAGGAAGTTATCCCTCCCATAGCACAGTGTTTTGTTTTTGACCAAAATGGTGCCCGTGGTTCAGTGGTGAATATCATGACAACTGCTAAAAGATCTGTAGCTTGTGGTGAACACTAAATGGTTAACTCACCATCAAAGAGCTCACTCATGGGGGGGGTGGGGTAGGGATTACTAATTACTCTCCACCTATTTTTACAGTTCTTGTCATTTGTAAATGGGAAAGGAGCAAGCGGGGAGGTGGGGAACTCTTGCCTTCTTCCATCTGTATTTTCTTTACTAAATTATCCAGTCTTATAAATATTTGAATAACATTTGGTCAGGATAAAATCTTTCCTGTCAGTTCAGTACAAGAACACTTTTTGGCTCCTGAGACTATAACAGTCAGATAAATTAATATTGATTTGTTAGAAAATAGTTTTCACTCTGTCTAAACATCTTATTCTGGGCTCTTGAACTAAAATTATGAATTTAAAAGCAGCAAAATAGTTCTTCACAGTTTTCCCAGTGAAACTAATTATGGGCAGATTGTGAAAAATGTATTGGATGCAATTTCCAACATAGACTTCTGCTAACCAAAATTCACAGAAACCAGAGGCTCAATGTCTGATTTATTTGAGCAAGTTGCAATTTGGTAGACTGGAGAATTTATGTAAATAGTTTTTGCAATTTCCATTGGGATAACTCAATACATTACTATCTCATATATGGAAGAAGATGAAGGGGGAACCTTTTTTTAAACTGATAATTTGTTTTACCTAATAGAAAAATCACACTTTTTTCTTCCTTTTTACTTAGGTCTATATATTAAAGAACAGATCACTCATCTACTACATAAATATGCAGTATATACAATTAGGCTGTATTTAGACTTGTCAATTACATCTATGTATAGGAGTGGGGATAGAAAATTAAAATTGTAAAAGTAAGAAAATAAAACATCGTCCATATGCCCATGCCAGTTTTAAACATTTGTGTTTTATTCTTTTAAAAAATACATTTATATTTTGCCTCATAAAACTTTTAATACACTTAATGTATTTAGCATCCTACCATATTTACTCAGTATTATATGAGACATAAATTCTAAATGTGACTTTTAAACGGTGATTTAGCAAAGGCACATTCCCTCCTCTTTTGGACATTTGAGTTGTTCCCAATTTTAAATACAGCATTGAACATCTCTGTGCAAAATCCTTATTTGAATTGCAGATATTTTTAAAGATAGATGCCTTGAACTGCATCTCCCATCCAAACTGTTTGGAGACCCTTGGCACATGTTGCCCAATTGCTTTCCAGAAAATATACTAAATATTATAAAGAAAAACATACATATAAAGGAAGAACTATATGTAAATGAAAAGAAAAAATATAGAGAAAAAGAATATATGTAAAAAAAAACAAACTGCAGAGACAGATATAATTAAACACAAGGAAAGATTCTGAAGTTCTGGTTCTCACCTACAACAGCTGTATAGTAAAGATTTATTCAAAGTCCTCCCCTTTTCAGAAAGCATTATTAAGAGTCTTATAGGATGGAAATGAACAGCTATAGGGTCAAGGCTACTTCTTCCTTCAACTAATTCACCAATGCATCTATATGCTATAAATAGCAAATATGAAATCCTTAAAGTTTATAGAGTCTGCTGGGTTGAGAAGGAAAAATTTTAGTTTTCATATTGTCAATCTCAAGCTTTTTCTGAAATTGGAAGTGACAGTCTAGCCGTATGTGTGTGTGTGTGTTGTGTGTGGTGTGGTATGTGTGTGTGGTGTGTGTGTGTCTGTGTGGTGTGTGTGTGTGTATGTGTGTGAGTGTGGGTGTGTGTGAGTGTGATATGTATATATGGAATGGAACCTGAGTCTAGTGCTCAGTTTGGGAAGTGAACTATTTTCTACCATAGATTAAGCCGAACTAGACCGTATGTCAAAAAAGTCTCAATGTCAACTTAATCCATTGTCATAGCTGTAAAATGCTATTTCATTATACAAGTAATTCCCTTGTGGATATCTCCTGACTTTCTATGCAGCTCAACTCTATTTTAATCTGTTGTGACTTTTTTCCCCTCTCTCCCAACTCCCCACATTTCGGAATCACTAAATATATTTGCTTCCAAGGCACCTGTTTAACATTTACAGAAATTATGAAAGCAAGGTAGGAATGAAATAAAGTCAACAACTTGTATTTGAAAAACAAAACAAAAAAAAAAACAAAAAAAACTTAACAAATAGGTAGAAATAATACAACTTTTCAGGACATTTTAATCATTTTCTTTGGGAACTGAGCAAGTGGCTGAAAAATCCCAAATTCCACTGCATGATGCATGAAAGGGTCAGGTATAACGATGTACGGGTGGAATCCACAGAATAGTTGCGTTTGAATTCCCCCAAGCCTTTTCAAGATGAGAGTTTTCCAGATGTGACAAAAGAAAAGAGAATTTCCAAATCAAAATTCCCATTTGCCTTTCAGGATGTTGAATTTCTCCCCATTTGTGCAATTAAGGGTTTTGCTGAGTGAGCTTAGGACTCTGTCTCTTTAAGTGTTTAACAGTAATTGGTTCATGTCCTCGTGTTCATTGAAAATCCTAGACATTTCATGTAAAATCTTCTTAATGAGGGGATGAATTTTTCATTCACATTAGAAAGCTCACTCTGACAAACAATTTCTAAATAAAACTTTGGCGACCTGACATCCCACATTGGACTTGACAGAGAGGACAGGTGCATTAGAATATAACTGTATGGCGATCCTTCAAGCTGTCAGCCATGAATATTTTATTTCTTAATGAATCATCTTTGTGAAATGAACTTTCTTGTTGTAGTGTCAGTGCCATTTACAACAAAAAGCTGGCTCCTTTTAAAAGGTGAGCTCTGTAAAGATGCTGACGCCTGCACAAAATGCTTAACCCTACCCAAGGTGCCGGGCAATTTGGGGCTCTGCGTTTCCCTTTCCTTTCTGAATGTGACTTGATAACTGGCTTCAGGATGACTGCATGGAGGAAAATGCTTTCCCTTGATTCACTGCTTCTCTTCTCAGAACTGGAATTCCAGGTAACCATCCTGGCAGCCACTTTGGCCATTGAGTCCCTATTGTTCTGAGGCATCACTGCTAGTCTTTTCATTACTGTTTTGCTATCTATTTCCTCCCATTTGAAGGCCCAGGAGGTGCTATTAGCTGGTGCTAACTGACAGCTCTAGGCTGGGGGGAGGAGAGGGCTTTTCTGCTCCCAGCTCCCCTGTCTCCTTGATCTCAAAGATCACTTTCGTTCGTTTGTTCTGAGGATGCAGGAAGCTTTCATTCTGACAATGGACTTAAGTATCTCCCCACCGAAGGAACCAACACTTATTTTTATGTTGCCACTAAGAGTCTACTGAGATATTCCTGTGGCTTGGTGTAAAAACATTTTGCTCATCTCTAGACACAACGCAGACAACAGAATCTTTCCCCCCAAAATAGC
>NW_017731452.1:50202-153592 GCF_001890085.2 Hipposideros armiger | reverse complement strand
TTTTTTTTCAAAATTCATGGTCCCCACTGTATTCTCAAGACTGCCTAGTAATCCTGTTTACTTACTCTGGTTTCTCTTCTATTCCTCATAGTGACTATTTCAAGCTTCTCCATTTTCCCCAGGCCCAGTAATTTGCCACCCCCACCCCCCACCACCACAATGACCTTACCTCTGAGATCAAAGAAAACTCAGCTAGCTGGTCCTTCTACACTACCCAACTTCCTACCCTCAACTCCCCTCAGAAACTGACCAGCATCTATCTACCCCACCCTGGTCTTCTCTTTCACAAGGGAGATGCTTCTTTTTGGATTAAATCTGGGGTCAATTCTGCCACCTGTGCTGGGGACCCTGCTCTCAGTCTCACCCTTCAGGTATATGGCTTAATCAATAAAGTGGTAGGGATCTGTGCCAGAAATTGGCAAATTACAGCCATCGGGTTTTTATAAGTAGAATTCTATTGAAATATAGCTACGCCCATTTGTTGATGTATTGTCTATGGATGCTTTACGCTCCAATGGCAGACTTGAGTGTTTGTTACAGAGACTGTATGGCCCACAAAGCCTAAAATATTTTCTACCTGGCCATTTACAGACAGCGTTGGCTGACCTCTGATTTATATCATGGGTCGGAAGCCTGAACCCTGCAAATGGGGTCCCCCATCTAAGGGTCTGCCATGAAACCCAAGTGGACTCCATATGTCTCAGAGTAATAATTCTTGCCCTCGGCAGTTTATGCTTCACTCTTGCAGCTTCAAATATATGTCAGTGCGCTATAATAACCATAAGAACTGGCCTGTGTCCACGTGGCTTCATGTAGGAGAAAACCCTGCCAAGTCTGAAAGCACTAAATGGGCCCAGAGGAAATGGAATAAGCTAGAAATTTGTTGTTTCCTTTTCGTTAGGTTTAAGTGAGCATTATGTTTTTTAGCAAACCCTCAGTGTGGGCAGGTGACAATTTTCACAGGTATTATTGTTTCCTCTCTTTTAACTTGTGCAAATGCAGGTCCGTGTTTGGTTCCATATTTATTATAATAGCTGCCACCCAAGGTCTAAAGGTAATGTTGTTCTCACCTTCAGAAAAGGGATTTCACTTGCAGTCTCTGGAGAAAGTCTGTATTCTAGGATGAATTTTCTATTAACTTCGGCTGTTTACAAATTACCTAAATTAGTTAGATGAAATTAGAGATAAACCATCTTATATCTCTTTTTCCAGAAAGTAGACTTTTTTTTCCTTTTTCCCTCAATAACAAGAATTTTCTGAAATCTGAAACCAAATGACACAAAAACATTACTCCTGGGGTGACACACACACACACACACATTTTTTTTCTAAACAAAACCAATGTCATAACAGTTTTGAAGCAAATATACACATGCACACATACACACATTTGGTAAGGGAGGAAAACTTGTTATTGAAATGTGATTGCTTAAAAAAGAAAGCCCTAAAAATAAATGCAAGCAGACGCAAACAGAAATAAAGAAAGAAAAGCCCTTCGCATACCCTTACACTTGTCTGAACTCTTGGCCCCATCCTTCTCAGAAGCCCTCGTTTCGTTCCTGAGCATCCCTCCCATCCTGGCTGCGTCTTCAGAGGCTGTTCCCTGCCCACAGTTGGACGGTCGGTCCACAAGTCCCTGTCAGGACGGCCCAGGCCTCCCGGCTTCCCTGAAATGGTGCTGATGCTTTCAGTTCCCTTGGCAGCCAGTCTTTATAGTTGCTCTTTGGGTAAAGGGAGCAAAGGAAGAAATAAAAGAAGAAAGATGGTGCCTGGATCTGGTCTGCTCGCTCACCAGTGCTTTCCAAGTTCAGTCTTTCCCCAAACCAGCATCCTGATCGCATCTTATCTGAGTACCACCTCTCCTGTTATTCATGGATCACCTTCTCATCCACCTTTTATCTTACCGAAATATGAACGTTGCTCTTGTTCAAGGTAACCGTGCATAGGTAATCATGGGTTGTATGCCTTTTTGCCACTACTCAGTAAAGCGCCTTCAGAGCTATTGTCACAGAGTGTTTAGCGGAGTCCCTGTACCACCTCACAATGAATCGCCTCCTGCCAAGGGAACGGACCCCTCTTTGGTTCACACTATTTGAGGCTTGAAGAGGGAATACTCACTCTTCCACATTTCTGGGAAACCACACGTCGCCTTTCCCAAATTTCTCCAAATGACTGCTCATGTGTTTCACAGTGAATAAAATTCATCCCAGGGGGATGAACAGTTCAAGTGGAATTTAGACATTTTTTTTGCTCAGAAATGACAGCATTTAAATCCTCTTCTTTTATTTCTTCCCTTTTCTGTACCCCCCCCAACCCCATATATCCTGTTTTCCACCCCTGTTATCCCAGCCCCATCTGATCTTTGAATAAGTAATATGCAATTTCAGATTTAGGATCTAATACCTGTGAATCTCCGCATCATGCTTTCAACTCCTGCCTATCTCCTGAGTTCATGTCTTCCTCCTCTCCACCCCCAGCTCTGCAAGGACTCTAAAAGATTGCGCTTCATTAAATTATTTTTATAATGAGTTCCTGTTACCAGGGAATACAGAGTTAAAAAGGTGATCTCACTAAAAGTAATTAGCATAAGACCTGCTGGACCCGTAGAAGTGACTGGACCGTAATCAATAGCAATATGATTACACCCATGCAGCAATTATAAATTATTTAAAACACTACCCCTAGGTTACTGACTAGTTGCCGTTAAATTAAATTCTCTGTCAATAATTGATGCAAAGAATTAATGTGAGAACACCTTCAGTTACTGAAACTTTTTTTAAGGTGGCATAAAATATTGAACTGTTACTCGTCATTAGCAGCTGGGCTGTCTGTTTGCTGTAACATCCTTCTTTTCTAAATTGGTCCAGAAAAGACTCTCAGATCTTGAAAGATGACAAATGATTCTGAATCCACTGCTGGATAATCTTCTAAGGACACTGAAATGCCCCAGTAGAAGTTTCATATGTGAAGGCAAAAAAAAAGCCTCTCAATAATAACTGATTTTATTTCTTAATCAATTTTCACAAGTATATAAGCAGATTTGGGTGTTTTTATTCTATTTCAGTTCTTTGATATGGCCTGTATAGGTTAGGAAAGGTCTTACCTACTTGGGAAATCATGGTCTATGATATTTAAGCAGTCAATACTTCTAAAAAAATAAATAAATTCCAGGCCTACAAGAACATAAAGAGGGTGCCTTTGATAAAATGGGCTGTTTTTCTTGCTTAATGAACATCTTCTGTTGCTAGCTAAACACGGTCACCTGCCCTATCATTTTTCCCTCTTCCACACTAATTCTCTACTAGCAATGAAAACAGTGGCATCTAGACAATTATGTAGGACATTCAAGGATTAGAAAGAAGTAGTCCCTTAGCAACCCTGGCTCCTGTCTGATTTCACCAGGCAAGAGGTGCTTAGGGGATGGAAGCGATGCAAAAGATGAACCAAGCTCTAAAATGAAGAATGGGCTTCATCCATTTGTGTATTCTAAGCCAAGCCCTGTGCTTGGGTACAAAGCCTGAGAAGATGTCATCTCTGTTCTCAGGTACTCCCAGGCAGGCTAGCAGGCCATGTCCTTTACGTCTCCCTTAGAGACTGATAGGGAAACCCCATAGTTCTCTGGGAACCAAAGCAGGGGCCTTAAGGTTAGCAAAGCTTCTAGAATCAAGAGACCCCCGTCCCCATTTTGGTGTGTAAACAGCAGTTACCCAGACAAACAAGGAGGCGCTGCAGGCTGACAGGGCACCTCCCACACAAAGGCACACAGAAGGAAAATGCGATGACTCGCTCTAAGACTCTAACTAGGAAAAAATAAAAGAGGTCCCTCTTGAACGTCCTATGCTTGAAATGAGGGATGGCATTCTTTTATGTCTTGTCAAGCCCCAGTGCCCTACTAGGCACGGAGTCAGGGCCTGAAAAATGTCAGCCCTTTACCTTTCACCTCCTGTATGTAGTTTGAATATTTGAGGCTATTCTAATGGGTCCCACAGTTGTAGTTTCTTCTATTTTTATATAGTCTAGATTGTCTTCTCCGTTATTTTCTTTTGCTTCTTAGGAAACCATCTCCATGCAAAAACAAGTGCCAGAAATGAGAAAGGGTAAGGGGGTCGTTGCCTAGATGTTTCCTACTCCCATCCACTCCCGCTTCTGCCCAAGGGCTACCATTTTAATGTTTGCTTGCAGCCATTAGCTTGGGTACCCTTCTATTTTCTTCCTTGCCTGGGAGATTCTTTTGTTTGGGATTCCCTGCTAGTCCCAAAGGGCCTTTCCTAGCACTGCTCTCAACTCGTTAGCATCCCTCTACTTCCAGAAAATGCCCTTCCTGTATTACTTTTTAATGTGCCTTTCGCTGCCTCTCTCTAATCTTCACCCTTCACACTTTCTGTTCACACAGATAAGAGGAAACAAGCCCAAACAGTGTCTTCTGTTTTCCAGCAACCTAGAACAGAAGATTATCTAGACAGTTCTCTTTGAGTCGAGGCACAGTATTTTCCTTGACAATATTGTCACTGGCTGAGCAGATGTCTTGTTTGTGATGTAGTTGAGTATCAAGCACTCCCAAATGCCACAGAATAATTTCTTTTGTTGTGGCGATTTTTAATGTTTACTTTCATTTCCCAGTTAGCTTTTATCTTTTAATTTTAGAAAATTGCAACACACACACACACACACACACACACACACACACACACACACACACACACACACACCAACTGTTGTGTTGTTAGGTTAATAGGATACCTTGTATTTAAGCCTATCAAGGTTCTTTGGTCAACTCCAACTGAGCAAAGGATACCCTCTCCCTCACCAAATGTACTGTTGAGCATCAAAGTTATTGCTTTTCAGTGGTACTTAAACATGTACATAATACACTCCTAGACTTTTTTTTTTTTTTGGTCTAAATTATTGTTTGTAGTCCACAGTTCTACTAGTTGGACGTGCATGAACTTTGGAGACCACTTTTTTCTGTTCTACCTGCAGCTGTCGCTGGCCTGAGTCTAATTTTTAACTCAAGACGATTGTCTTCTTTTTATTTCCATGAAACAAATAGATTAAAGTGTCTAAGGAGCTAGCTGCGTGGTTCTCACACCTGCCCAGCCTACTCTCTCGTGAGTATCTCAAGGCTGAGTGAGGCCCGTGGGAAGAATAGAGAGGATGCAAGGGCACGCTAGAGCTAAACAGGGTTGGGGAAGAAAACAGAAACCATGCCTAGTAGGTGTTTACAAGCACATGAACTTGACCTTCAGACCCTAGGATGGGAAGGCTTCAGTTTTCCACATTGCACTCTTGTGAGAAAAACGGTGACTAACCGAGCACAGCGCATAACTCACTTCTCAGAATTTTCAGTCCGAAATTATCTGATGACTGGACCGATTCTGATTACCCCTGTTCCAGCGGATCCACCCAGGCAGCTCGGTGACGAGGCGGTGCAGCAGGCCGAGATCCTACGCATCCCCCTTGGGGACCGACCGCCCCGGGGAGTGTCTTCCCATCATGCCCCCAGGCGCCTGTTTACGAGAACTCGCTGGCTTCTAAGTATGTGCCTTATCTCGGCAGGGCGATTAGGAAAATAAACCCGATGGTTTGCCTTAAATGTTTCCATCGTGAGGGGAGTTATTAGACATGTGCTAAAAATGCAATATCCGCTTTTGCAAACCACACTTCAAAGTTGATAGCATCATCGGACTGAGAACATTTTTTAAAAAGTTGGGTTTACCCAATTAAGAGAAATAAAATCTGCCTGTTCATCAGTGGGTTTGCCTTACCTTTCTGTGGGTTGCTTTCCTTTCTCAATTAAGTGTTATTTAGAAAAGGACCGAAGTTTCGACACATGCAGCATCTTCCTTTCTGATTCCTGGTAGCCTGGAAACGGCGGTGGTTCAGCGAAGAGCGTGCGTATGTTGTCTTCTCAGACAACAGAGGCAGAGCCTCATGGCATTGTCTGTTCTGTCATATGGTGGTGGTGACAGTGGCCTCGCTCTCACCACAAGGCTTTCATCCTGTGGTTTCTTGTGCTCTTTCAGTCCTCCATTCTGTCAGCCCTGAATTTGTTGTCAAAGTTGCAGGTACACAGGGGAAGGCCTGTTCACCTTTCCATTTTAATAGGGGGCGTTTGGAAAAGATTCCATTGGAATGCTGCCCAGTTTGAAGGTATAAAACCGAACAAGAAAAAGCTGTTGTTACATTTCACTTCTTCAACTCCTGTTCCATTGCCTGTGGGTTGGATAGATTGAGGAACACAAGACTTAAGTGTACTGTGGTTCTGGTGAATTCAGTGATTCTAACAAAAAGAAGTTTTCTTAAGAACCATGTCAATTGATTCATAGTATCCGGCTGTGTCATGTTGAATGGTGTGCTCTCATGCCGGGAAGCTGATACCCACAGCTCAGCAAAGCTGGCTCTTTCTTTCACATTACCCCCTGCATTCTCTGAAAGAAAAAAAAAAATCAACTCATGAATTTGGTCCTGAATTCACTTAACATCCCAGGTCATAGATATTGGGTTTGGCATTTCCTTCAGAAAAGAACAGTTATCACACTTTGTATAAAAATTCCTTTTCACAGATGAGTAATCACGCAAGATATTTCTGAAAGGACACTAAAAACATGTGGGCAAGTGTTCTTTAAGAAAAAGAAACCTTGGGTGTTATAAGAGAAGGAAATCGAAATACTGGTAGAGAGAAAAAAAAAAGATATGCTAAATTATGTTTTAAAAATAATAAGTATTTCCAGAATGTACTTACTCATTAAAAAAAAAATGTCACCAAATTGTTTTTATAGCTCTAATTCAGTCATCCTCAGAAATAAGAGCTTGGAAAGAGGATTGTGGCGTGACTGGCTTCGCAAAGCCATTCCGTGTTTACAGAGTTATCAGAAATGGGATGGGGTAATAATGAAATGATGGTAATAATGAAAACGGGAGCCCCTAATTGCGTGCGAGCATCCAGTATCACATTGAAGCTACAGCACAGTCTTGCAAGGCCCTTGTTGCTTCCCCAACTTCTTCTGTAAATGGAAGAAATTGCTGAAGCTGATCATTAACTTGCCCAAGGTCGTCACATTGCTAATGAGAAGCAAAACCTTGATAATGACCTAGGACATCAAAATCCTAAGCCCATTCTCTTGCCACAAACCGTGATTTACTCAGGTAGTAATGAAGAAACAATTTCCTAAGCAATCTTAAAATAAAACTTCCACACACTTGGGTGGATTGGATTATAAACCTAAAAAGCAAGGTCTGTTTTACTAGTATAAAATTTGACCTGTGAAGTGGTATGACTCTCTTGGCAAATTTGGCAAATTGTGTGTGTGTGTGTGTGTGTGTGTGTGTGTGTGTGTGTGAGAGAGAGAGAGAGAGAGAGAGGGAAGGGGTGGGGGAAGAGAGGAAGGAGGAAGGGAGAATATTTATACATACACATACATGTATTATTGATGTATACATAATTTTCATACCATAAAATTAACCTATTTTTTGTGTTACAGTTTTCTGGATTTTGACAAATGTGTATGTGTACACGCTCATGGGGAATCACCACCGCATTAAGGATACATGAAGATTCCTATGACCCCAATAAATTCCATTATCTTCATTTCCAATAGATCCTTCTACTCTCAGAGACAAATGCTGTTCTTATTTCAATCACCATAACTTAGATTTACCTGTTTTAAGATTTCATTTCATAGAAATCATCTCTATGCTCTTGTGCCTGGCTTCTCGTGCTCAACATCATATTTCTGAGATTCATCCATGTTGATGTGCATTTCAGTGGCTTTCTTGTTCCATGATGAGCACTGCCCCATTGTGAAAATACGCCACGATTGGTTTATCCAAGCACCTGCTGATGGGCATTAGGCCGTTGCCATTTTTTTGGCTATTATGAATAAAGTTGACTATTCTCGCATGAAGCTTTTTGTGCACTTTCACTTTTATTTCTTTTTATAGAATTAAATATATATATTTTTAATTATATATTAAAAATATATATTAATTAAATTAAATTTATAGAATTAAACGATTCTATATAGCTATAGAAGTGTTTGCTCCTAGGGTATGCATGGGAACTTTTGAAGGTGCTGCCAAACAGTTGTCTGAAGTGGCTGTACCATTTAAAACTCCCACCAGGAGTGTGTGAGAACTCATGTTGCTTCACATCCTCGCCAATACCTGGTATTTTCAGTCTTTTTAATTATAGGCATTCTAGTGGGTGGGAAATGATATCTTGGTGGTTTTATTTTGCATTTTCCTGATGACTAATGCATCTTTTTATGATCTCATTAGCCATTCATGTATTTTCTTTCTGTGTAGTGCTTGTTCACATATTTGGCCATTTTTAAAAAAATAAATGTGGGTTGTCTTTTTATTATCAAGTGGTAGTTCTTTATATATTTTGGATACAAGTTTTTTGTTTGTTTGTATCCCACATCTATTGTGACTTTTCTCCTAATCTGTGTCTTCTCTATTCGTTGTTCCTTAATGATGTCTTTTGAAAAGCAGAAACTTTTAATCTTGGTAATGTCTAGTTTATCTTTTTTCTTCTGTAATTACTACATTTCTGGGCTCTAAGAAATATTTGCGAATCCCAAGGTCGCAAAGATATTTTCCTATGTTTTCTTCTAGAAGCTCCATAGTTGTAGTTTTTGCCTTTACTATGTTCTGTGTCAAGTTAATTTTTGTGTATGGTGTGAGGTAAAGATACAGGTTTATTTCCCCTCAGATGGATCTCTAGTTGTTCCCGATCATTTGTTGAAAGACTAAATCTCCTTATTGAATTTTCTGGACTCCTTTGTTGAAAATCAATTGACTGTATATTTGAGGATCTATTTCTAGACTTTCTATTGTACTACATTGATCTAATTATTTTTCTTATGTCTATATCTACTGTGTTGATTATTGTGGCATAACAGTGACTTTTGAAGTTAGGTAATGTAAGGATTTCATCTTTGGTCTGTATTTCAACATTGTTGTGACTATTCTAGATACTTTGCTTTTCCATTGAAATGTTAGGATTAGCTTCTTAATTTTGTTAAGACCTGCTGAGTATGCTGAGATTTTATTTGGTATGGTATTGAATCTGTTGATCAATTCGAGGAGAACTGAAATCTTAACAGTTTTGAGTATTATAATCCATGAGCAGGTATCTATTTATTTAGGTCTTCTTTAATTTCTCTTAGTGATGTTTAATAGTTTTTAATATAGGGTCCTGTACTTTTTTGTTACATTCATTCTTAAGCATTTTTTTTCTTTCTATGCTGTTGTAAATGATATTTTTTAATTCCTTTTTCCAACTTCTTGTTGCTAATGTGTAGAAATAAAATTGATTCTAGCAAACTGGTCTTATATCCTAACTTTTGTTTTTTTTCTATCCAACTTATTTCACTTAACATAATACCCTCCAGGTTCATCCATGTTGTCGCAAATGATAAGATTTCCTTCCTTTTTATGGCCAAGTGATATTCCGTTGATCTTGAAATTTATTTATTAGTTTCTTCTTCTTTTAAGATTCCATAATATTTTCTGTCTTCAAATAAAGATAGTTTTATTTCTTCCACCCTGATTTTGATCGCATGTTTTTCTTTTTTTTTAGATTTCATTGGGGAATTGGGGAGGGGAACAGTGTTGGGGAATCGGGGAAGGGGACCAGGCAAGTTGTTCTTCAGCCTTCGTTGTGGAGGGCGCCAGTCGCCATCTGACTTCCCGTCAGCAGCTCGTGGCCTCTAAGCTCAAGGTGCTGTGTTACAGTCTTAGTTGTGGGTGGGCATAGCCACCATCCCATGCGGGAGTCAAACCAGCAGCCTTTTTGTTAAGAGCTCACACTCTATCCACTGAGCCATCCGGGCAGCAGCTCAGCGCAAGGTGCCGAGTTCAGTCTTAGTTGCGGGTGGGCATAGCCCACCATTGAACAGGCAATCTTGTCGTTACACCAGCTGAGCCATGCTGCCACCTGTTGGCAGCTCAGCTCGGGCGCAGCATCACTGACCCATATGGGAATTGAACCGGCAGCCCTGTTGCTCAGAGCTCGAGCTCTTAAGCCAACTCTTAACCAACTGAGCCACTGGGCCGGCCCTGTTTCTTTTTCGTATGTTTATACATTAGAAGAGCTACCAGGAATGGTGAATAGAAGTGTAGAGAACAGAGGTCATTGCCTTATTTAGTATTTCTCCATTATATATGATGCTAATTGTGGGTTTTTAGTACATGTTCTTTATCAGATTGAGGAATTTGCATTTTTTTCTAGTTGGCTGAGTGTTCTATTATAAATAGCTGTTTACATATATTTTATATTTTTCTTATTATTATCTGTGTATTGAAGGCACTTAGCTCATTGGTAAAACAAGCTGGTACTGGGAACCTGATTCCAAATCTTGGAGCTGCCTAGAAACATGGCCGGGGCAAGTTGCTTATTTTCCTCTGTGTCAGTTTCCTCATCTGTAGTTGGAATATGTGTACCAAAACCTGACGTAGTGATTGACACACAGTGAGCACTCCATAAATGTTAGCTGTTCTCTTAATATTATGGCATTTATGGAAAAATGGGGTTTACATTCCAGCATCGTGAAAAACGCTGGTCCTAAACACAGAGAACATTAGCCCTGTCAGCCACTGTCAGTTTTAGAGACAAGATATAATCACTAGTTTATGGGCAGATGTTGGTAGACTTTTACAGATAGCCCAAAATGGCTCACTTTTTCACATTCCACTCCTCTAGTTTTAAAAGTTTACGTAGATCTGTGTAATCCCCGAAGAATTATGTGCAAACCAGCATTAAGATGAAAATCTTTTATATTTGTTCTGTAGCTTGGAAAATTGGTGCATGGTCTGTTTTATTCCACTGGCTCCTAAGGTTCAGGTATTAACATAAATACAGCCCATTAACACTTGTTCCTCTCTGTCAGGACATAAATTAAGTCTGCAGGTGTTCCATGAAGCTGTACCCTTGGTACTAATTAAGCCTTGATAATTAGGTTTGTTAAATTCAGGACTTTAAGCTTATGTATTCCCTCTCCGGGTTACCAAAACGGAGATGTACAACATGGAAACCCTCTCCCCCACCCCCCACCTCCCCTCACCCCCCGGTACTTTTTTGTTGTTGTCTGCACAGAGTTTTGCTGCTCTTTCTCTTTTTTATTCCTCTATTTATTTACTTTGAAATGAAGAAGGTTTCAGTAACAAACCCTGGACCATTTTGCCAGTGTTGGGTGTAAACCTTGAAAGAGATTGGGACCCTTGTTTACGATGAGATTAAAGTATTTTTTTCTCCTGTTTTGTGTCAGCACAAACACCGTAATGGAGTTTCCAGCCTGGTCTCTCCATGTACTGAATGTGCCCAAATCTGTGCCTTAAACCCAAATGAACTGTCACTCAAGAATGCATGTTGTCATCATTTAAAACTATGCATATCATCAGCTTAGCCCCCAAGTCATTTGTATTCTTTGCCTGAGAAAATGAGACATTTTGTTATTAGGAAAGTGATATTTTAAAATGAAGAGATGCTCTCTAGCTCTGGTGGGAGTGGGGGTGGGGGGTAGGGCACAGCAGCCCCTACTCCCCCTGCAGCTTCCCAAGCAGAGATCCTTATTTTGAAGGACCAGGAGAATATTTTGTGGCTGTCGGGTTATTTGTAACCAGTACACAAACCACAGAATCATCTAATCAAAATAGATTTTCTCTCCAGTTCATCTTTCCTCTTTGGTTGCTTTATAAATCTATTACTCATCAGATCCGATGTTTGGCGAACGCCATTTTTCATTTTGAATAAATGGAATCATAAAAACAACTCTATTAGCGCTGCTTTCAATAATATTCATGGCGATCATACTAACTTAATAGCCTCTCTTCTTTTATTTGAGGGATATTAAATAAAATTATACTTTTAATCAGAGGCTTTTTTTTTAAGAACAGTCTGTACTGCAAGAGCCTGCCATAATACAAATTCATTTTATGTTTTCTTGAACATTCGCTTCCCAACAAGACCAATGATGAACCCCTCTAGAAGAGTCCTGGTTTCCATGAGGGTTCAGATTTTGCAGTTTCAAAGAATGCATTCCACAGAGTGGGCCACCCCTCTTTTCTGACTCAGCCTCTCTATTGGTGTTTGCTCACATGTAGAAGCTCCAGTTTCCTCCTTTAAGTATGGCATTCAAAGTCCTAAGTGCAAAACTCACGTTCCCCCCCCCCAACCCCACCCATCCATGACAGCAGGAGAGGAAGGAGACACAGAGATGAGGACATGAACTTGGAAGGAAAGGGTTTAGCAATAATCCCAAAGTTTGCCTTTGTTTTGCTAAATGTGGGAGAACAGAATATCAGAGGATATGTTTCTGCAGGGACAGACTCTTTGATGATAGTGTTAGAATATAAGACATGTTAGACAATATTTTTAGAGAACCCTATTTAGATAGGAATGGGCATATTTGTTTGAATTATATCTTCTTTTTTCACCTTCTTCCCTTTTCCCCTTCTGTTCTCCATTTTCTTTTTCTTTTTCTTCCCCTCATCACCCCCAACTAGCTGGTAGTCAGTGTTCTAAACACCAGTGTAGGATTGAATGCTTTCCCTACTGATTCCAGTGAAGGGACGACAGGAATTCCCACATGTGTCACCCACAAATCTGAGTGGGCATCAAGCAAACAGTGACCCTCTGCCCCTCACTTCTGGGGAGGCAGGAGATGAGGGAGGGCAAACCTCTTGCGGGAGAGCTAAATGCTTGCCACAGATTTAACGGCTGGCTGGCAGTTTATACCTCCACCTCCTTCGGGGAAACATCAGAACTATTTCTCTCCTTGAAAATCAGACAGTCTGGCAGCAGACCCAGTAGTGTTTGAAGCACTCCTTACACACCTCTACCCTGTCAACAACTTAGCCTTGTTACTTTGCAATAAAACCTCACCAAAGTCCCTTTGTATCTGTTTTTGGAACTGCTTCTCCAGTGCGTAATTGATATTACAGAGAGGAAAAGTGCTCTGAGTAATAATATTCACCAAGTAAAGAGTCACCTCTGATTAATTAGCTCAAGGACAAGGGGATGGTTGACTTTTTCTCTGCACATTGGAAGCCCCCTGTGTCCCATAGCTCCATGCAGGGCAGGGAGGAAAGGCAAGGCTAAGAGGTGGGTGAAAAGCTGGGGTTAAGGCATTTCGGGATGTCAGTCAGCTTTTAGACTGTGGCATATTAGGCCTTCCCCCGTGATTGCAGTGGGGTCCTAGGCCAAAGCGGCACCCCAGCAGGAAATCTGACACCAACCTCCAAATGTTCTCTCTTGGGCTGCAACCCACATGCCATGGCTAAATCGTCAGGCCAGGCTGTGCCTGGACTGCAAGACCGAAGCAGCTCAGTATTTTCTGCTCAGTGAGCAAGGCCAGCCCTTCGCTTAGTGGGAATCTGCTTCCCACCCACTGCCTTCTAAGAACTAAAGCAAATCTGGTGTGTTTTTTTTCCCCCTCCAGCCTCAGCTTTGATCTGCATGATTGTTTGTGTGCTTTTTTATTTTTTTTGTTTTCTCTTTTTCCCCTCCATCTACTTTTAGCTTGCCAGCCAAAGAATAAGACAAGCATGAGTCAGGACTGGAATATTTCTCCCAGAGGCCCCCCAAAGCAGGAATCCCTGTTCACATTCCTGGGTCTGCCCTTTGGGACCTCCCAGAAGACCTCACTGCCTGCACACACCCTCTTGAGGCTGTGTGTCCTCATCTCTTAAGCAAAGGAGCTTGGATAAGTCACCTGCAGGTTCCTTTCTATCTCAGTCTTGCTATGAGTCCAGTGCTTTTGTGACATAATTTGTTCAGTGTGATCATTGTTCACTCAACAGACACTCACTGAGAACTTAATTGTGTGCTGGGATGGAGGCTAGGGAGCCCCAGACGAATACGATTGACAAGCCAGGGCATAGAAAACTAGGCTCGGAACTACATAGAGAAAAGATGTGTAGAGTCAGGCATGAGTGCTCACCAAGATGTGCATGAGGCACTGAGACAGATCAGCCCTAACCAGAGATCTCAACTCTTCATGGAGACCCATCCACAAGGAAAGAAACTTGCATGGGCATGTCTAACCTGCTGCATTAGTTTGAGGAATGAGGAAGAAACAAAGATCAATAGTGACCAACACTAATATGTATTTTTTAAAGTATTGAAGATTTTTGTTTTCTTATAGTACACACTTTATTCTAGAAGCAAGCATTCCACTTACAAAACAAAAGCCTATGAGAAAAGGTTGATCAGTTTTATATCGGTTGCTGTTCTGGCTTTATGTCTGTCTTCTCTGCTTCTTCAGTGGGAGGTAATAATATTGTAAGTCTCACTGGTTTGTCCGAGGGTTCAAAGAGATATTTAATATGAGGAAGGGTCTTAACACGCCAGCTGGCAGGTGGTTATTAGCCAGTAATTACTCAAAAAACTCCTAAACCAGTAAGTATCTCTTACTATTACTATTGATGTATGCATTGATTTAACCAATATACCACTTACACATTTTATGCCATTGCTAATTACAGTGTAACCCAAGTACAGAAGCTGGTGTGGCCCATCGAGTTAAACCTAGTTCAATCCTCCATTTCATCCTTTATTATTCACTTTTTCAGAGCTTATTTTCTTTAACTAGAAAATGAACTTGATAGCAACAAGGATGCTAAGGATTTAGGATAATCATAATAACAGGAATAACAAAAATTATAATCATGATAGCATCTCCCATGCCGTGTCTTGGGTTCTTACTATGTGCCAGGCACTGGGGAATGTTCCAGTTAGTTTCCAGAACTCTGTGGAACTAGTATTGCTATTCCCAATTTACAAAGAAGGATCTGAAAGTACAAAGGAGCTCACATAACTAATGGGTGGGGAGATTCCCTGAGCCTGGCAAATGGTTAAACTCCTATAAGTTATTACCTCAACACAACACCTTTATCCTATCATCAACATCATCTCTTTCCTGGAAGCAGGTAACAGCCACCTATGAAAGCAAACCGGGAAAACCTTTCTGTAGAAAATTGTTATTGGGGCAAGAAAATTGTTATTAAACTACCAACAGACACAAAGTCAAACTGTTGTTATGACTTTTCTTTAAAGCAGAAGCCTCCCATCACAGATGTGTGCCATGTCATTGCTTGGATGATCTTATAAATGGTCTCCTTGGGTAGGACACAGTCACCAAGACACTACAGACCTCCTAGGTGTTTGTGCCCTGACGAGAATAACCATGTAATGTATCGTCCAAACTCAGACATTTCTGGGAAAGGAATGGGGCAGGTAATTACACTGAGACGATGGACATGAATCAGGACATCTGGTCACCCTAACCATGACCCATTATACTTATTCATTTGTAAAATTCTGGGACCTTTGCATCTGGCCTTTTTGTCAATCTTTGGCCCTAGACCACTGAATTCTTCTTAATTTAGTGAGGAAAAGGAAATAGCTATCTTTTTCTGCTTTAAAAAAAAAATCACCTTTGTTTGTTGGTATCACATCTCTTTCCTGCTTGATGTTCCCATTGGTTCTCTGTGTTATATCTTTTCATCCCCCCCCTACCTCCCAATAGAGCACCTCATCCTAGGGTGTTGTTATAACTGTATAAAATATAATGTCTTTTTTTTCTTTTCTTTTCTTTTTTTTTTTTTTGCTTTTAACTGCAAGTGTCAATCTCTGAGACTTTTATTGTGGGGCTCAATTTAAAAATATTGTGTAAGGATGCCTTCAGTGGCCCTGGCCTATGTCTGGTCCTATATAAGGGACTGTAGGGTTTGTACCCCTAGGCGCCAAGCTCCTGCTCTGGACATGAAGTTGATGGCAGGTCCCAAGAGAGAAGAAAGACAAATTGCAGGCTTATTTCAGTTGTGTGTTGGAGCTACACATATTTGCTTCCCACTCGAAGAAAATCTGACCTAAGAAAATTCTGCTGTAAAAAAAAAAAGGGGGGGATATAAATCAAATGACTGCTGATGGCCCCCTGAAAGAATTATTCCATTAATAAAAGGATAGACTATGAACTTTAAGACATGAGCCACCTAAATGCAAGAAGAATGGCATCCTATTGATGAATTTCATTTTTAAAAGAATTTCTTAGGAAGATGGGCCAAGGGCCTCTCAATTTCAAACGTTAGTTGTGGAGGGAAGAAAATGGTTTTCCTCCGCCCTCTTAGGGCCCTTGGCTGGGTGTGAGAATTAAACGGATAGAGACAGATGAACAGGAGAAAAGCATACAGATTTATTTAATATACATTTTATGTGACATGGACGCCTTCACGAGGAAATTAAGATCCAAAGTAAAATTAGACATGACTATTTCTATGTAAGGTTTGATAAAGAGCGGACAGTTGTGGGGGAATATGATAGGCTACAGAACATGAGTAAGTGAGGGACACTGCAGAGTCCCTCTGTCTTCAGAGATAAAGATGTCCCTTTCCTCCGGGTATCTAGGGAGGGCAGCTCTCTGGCCTGTTTCAGGGGAGAAGTGTGGGGCAGAGTCAGCGAGACCTACCTGCTTATGCTGTTTTCTCAGACTCCTTCAGCTTAAAATACGCAATATGCCAAGGTGCCATGTTTTGGGGTAGTTTGTTCTGAGCCCCATCAGTTAACATCAAACACATTTCCACCCAAATTGCTAAAACGTGACCCCAGGGTATTAGTATGGGAACACTCGCCTCCCAACCCCCCATCTTAGCCATTAATTAACTAAATGATCAAAGACCCAAAAATGAGAAATCGCTGTGCTCTGGGAACTTAGTAGTAAATGTGTGTGGGATGAGTGAATGGATGGATGAGTGAATGAATTAATGAAGGAAGGAATCACATAGGTTGCTGTATTCCTGTCTCCTTGGTCCCAGGCCTTGGGTGAAGTCCGGAGTCTGAGGGGAACCCCACGGCACTCAGGATTCTTCAGCAAAGCTTCAGACAGCCGGGGACAGCTAGGGGAACTGTGTGCCACCAGAGAGGTGAATTACATCCTGGGGCCTTTTCTGAAAGAGAGCTGTTTTGTTTCCACAGGCAGGAGGAGGAGGAACAGCCAAATTTAGCTTCAGAGGAAAGCCTCTTGGCCTTGAATGAGATGACTTTGTTACCCGGCGAAGCTCGCCCAGCAGGAAGGGCTCTTTGATATGTAAATGTGCCCTGATAAGGGTTTCCTCTAATTCCCCCCACCCCCAAGCCGGAATTCTCTCTGAGGAAGAGTGTCTTAGAGCCCTTTCTTGGTTCACTTCCCTTCAGTTGTCCTCTGCACCATCAGGCCCTGATTGCAATATACTGTCCTGCTTCTGAAGAGAAATAGATACTGTCTACTGTCACATCTTTCAGGGGATGAGGGGAGAGGGAGAGGGACTAACCTGGAGAAATAAGATCAAAACCCTCTGGTTTCCTTGGGATGGAGGTTTGTCAAGGTGTGGGCAGGAACTTACTCCAGCATCTATGGGAGCGGGCCAGCACTGACCACCCAAAGTTTCTTTACCTCCTCTGTGACAAGGTATCCTGACCCTGTTGTCGCCCACGGTGGAACACTTCTTGATTGCATGATGCTGTCATCTTTGTGTGTGAGTGAATAAGCAAGGAAACAAGGGTACAAATAATCTGTTGCCAGGGGTGATTAAGTGCTGATTAGGAAATAAAACGGCAAGTTAGTA
Source organism: Hipposideros armiger (assembly GCF_001890085.2). Taxonomy (NCBI): domain Eukaryota; kingdom Metazoa; phylum Chordata; class Mammalia; order Chiroptera; family Hipposideridae; genus Hipposideros; species Hipposideros armiger. Next base: position 135,988 of record NW_017731452.1, on the reverse strand, counting down.
GAGTGAAGGGGGTGTTGCCTTAGATGTGGTCAGGAAGGCCTCTCCGAGCGGGTCCAATTTAACCAGGGCTGAGGATGAAATGGAGCCAGTCCACGGGAGACAGGAGAAGGCTGGCCCCTGAGGAAAAGGGGAGCAGCAAGTGCCAAGGCCTATGGCAGGACAGGGGCTGGCACATTCACCAACTGCAAGGGGCTGTGGGTGGGGACTGTAGTGAGCAGACCGAGAAAGGAGAGGAGGCTAGGAACAGCTCATGCACAGCTTTGCAGTCCCCGGGAAGGGATCGGAACTTTATTTCAAGTGTCCAGTTATTTGGTCCAAGCCCTGACACACTAACACTAAAGCACCTGTGGTACCCAAATCACAGTGCAAGTGGGTGTTATAACCTTCAATTCCTCAGAGCTCCAACTATACTAAGGCTAAGTGTGTACCAACCTTGCTGTTTCAAAAACAAGTACCCTCTTGTATCCCCCTTTACGGAGTGGTGATTTATTATGACCAACAATGAGAGATGGTCACTTGTGCTAGTCAAGATGCTCAGCAGGGGTGGAATTTGAAAAGCCAGGCCCCCTCTGGTAAGAGTGGCCTTCGAGCCTTGTGTGCTGTCTGTTCAGCTGTTAAGATTGTTATTAAACTTTATGGACCATAAACCCCACGGAAACAAGGAAAGTGAACGAACATCAGTGCTATTACAAGAGTGTCAAAACAGGAGCCATATTTCATGGCCTGAAAAGTACGCACACTTGGCCTCCCTCGAGTCCAGAGTGCCTTCTGTCTGGCTTTAACCCCCAGCCTCTCTTTTGCCTCTCAGCGATACCCACCGTTGGGTGCTGAGGCGTTCTGGAAATGATATCCCTCTTAGGTGCAAATCCCCTTTCAGATACCTCAGCACAAGCTCTATTTTCTGAAAGGATGTCATCTTGACGTTTATCAGCCTCCATGCCTATCCCTCCAATATACTTCTTACCAGGAGCGCATGTTCATTCTCCAAACAAAACAACATACGCAACCTATTTTAAACGAGGCATGTGGGCTGTTCCATGCATCAGTTTAACTCACATCCGAAGAGCCAGGCAAACAAACGTGTGAGAAGCTGCCGGACACGTGTCAGGCCAGTGACTGTCCAGGAAATGAGAAGTGCTATTGGGCAAACAGCACATTGCATGCATGTTTCCAAGGCATTCATTTGGCAAAATAAGATATCGAGCTAATGAGAATGTTATTTCTTTCTGAAGTTTCATCTTCCCAAGAATGAAAGTCCACCTATATTTTCTATTCAGATCAAATTTTTCAGAGTATAGTTACAGTTGATTGAATCGCCCAAGAAATCCAGATATAATGAATTTGTTATCTTTTTTTGTTTATTGGTTGCTTTGTAAATAGGTGCGGTACACCTTGATTTTCTTTCGAACGTTCCTCTTCTCCTTCCAAGATGACTTTCCTTCACCCCTTTGAGGTCAGGCATACATAGGCGACTTGCTTTGGCCAAGGACAGGCGAACGGAAGTGTCACCTCAACGGAGAGATTTAAAAGCCAGAGGATGGTGATTCAGTGTTTTCCCCTAAATATATGATTATGGACTCAAATGCTGATGAGATGGGTCCTCCATCCTCCAGGGTTCCTGAGTGACTAAAATGCACAGTGCCCCCTGCCAGCCTCTTCTGGGCTTGTGATATGAGCAAGAATTAAGGGTTTTGTTTTGCAATGTTGAGTCTCTGAGATGTGGGGGCCATTCCTTATTTCAGCAGAACCTCATTTATCCTTACTGGGACGGGGTACAATGTTTCCTATTAGTACATGGTATTGAGAGCTTTCATTTTTAGAGCAACTTTGATGATTTTCATTCACAAATGCTTTACCTATCACCACTACCTTAATTGCCTATGGGAACCTGTTCTACTATCACTGCAATGGCTGACCCTTACAATAAATCACATATTTGTAAAACATATCTTCATGCTATTCTATTAGGCATGGAGAAGTAATCTTTCCTATTTCCTTTTTTTTTTTAAGATTTTATTGGGGGATTGGCAAAGGAGAGCAGCGTTGGGGGATCGAGGAAGGGGAACAGACAAATGGGGGGGAGGAGTGTTGGGGAATCGGGTAAGGGGAACAGACAAGTTGCTGTCCTTTTGTTCTAGAGTCTAGCTGTGGAGGACGTCGCGTCACTGGCCCATGTTGGTATTATCATTGTGTTTTTCCCGGTGAGGCAGATCGGACGCTGGTCATTGGAGGGCCTCTCACGGCAGCTTACGGGAGTCAACTGCAGCAGGGGTTGCAGCCTACACCGTCGCTGGCAGCTCATGGCAGCCCAGCTCCAGGTCGAGCTGTTGTTCACTGTCTTAGCTGTAGAGGGCGCAGTGTCACTGGCCCTCATGTGGGATCTGAACTGGGGCCCTGCTGCTTAGAGCTGGCGTCCCAAGCCAACTCTTAACCAACAAGCCACTCGGCCGGCCCCTCTTTTCTATTCCTTGATGCCCTCAATCCATCTACACCTGCCTTTTGTGTAGACACAAAAAGTGCCAGAAATTATAATGGTTGAATAATAGAGAAGTAGGAGGAGATACAAAGAGACAAATGGGTAACTCGTTTGGCAATTTAACAAGGTATGAGCCTTAGGAACTTTTCTCCCCAACTGCATGTTGTAAGAAGCACTATAGCATCAATTGTTCTCCAAGTCAGCATGTGCAGTAATCACGTGGATGGTGCTTATTATAAATGCAGATAATCAGCCCCCACCCCCACGGGCTCTGATACAGTAAACAGAGGTGGAGAGTTGGAAATCTAAGTTATGAATGAGCACCCCAGATTGGTCTTTGGACCTTACACTGGAAAACACTGGACATAGTAGTGAAGTGTGCTGGCTTCTAGAGCCCAAACAATTGGGATACTGCATCCAAGTATGGTCTTTGTTAGTTATGTCACTGTGGGCAACTTTTCCAGTGTCTCTGAGCCTCAGTTTCCTCATCTGTAAAGTGGAGATGATTACATTATGGCTTGCTGGCACAGAGTCAGCACAAAATTAATGTTAGCTCTTATTTATCGAAACTGAACCAGAGCTCCAAGTTGTTTTATGCATTTTCTATTATTAACAATGGTGATAATAGTGATATTAATGGAAGACTCACTGTGGGCCAGACCCTGTGCTATGAAGTTTACATGAATTGTTTTATTGAATCCTTGCAACAACACTATGAAGGGTCACTGTTATGATCTGTATTTTGAAGATGACAAGTCTGAGGCTCAGAGAACGTGTCCGGGATCGTGGAGTTTGTAGGTAGTGGACTGAGGGGTCTTATTCTGTGCCTTCTCCCAAAACCACTTAAAGCAACCCCCTCAGTTGTGTTGCTGGTGAAATGCTGGTCTCTCCTCTCTTCCTTGGTGCCTTGTGGGAGATATAAGCAGCAGGATTGTATCCCTGGCATTGTAATTTAGCATGGCAGTCCAGGGCAAAATACCTCGTGGGATTTCACGTCTTATTTTATTTATGCCTCCCTTTAATTTTCATTTCAGTTCCCCTCTGTAAAAGGCAGTCCCTTCGGCTCTCATAAAACTTTATGGTCTTTACCTGTGATTAGGCTTTGGTAAAATTGATTCCCTAAAACCAACTTCTAGGAAAGTTATGGAATTCGCCAGTGAGGGAGGTTGAGACAGTAAGAGGCACAAGGCTCTCCCATAAGAGGTCAGACATGTTATGATTGGTTAGATGCCGTATCTTTAAAACACCATCAGCTTGGCAAACACTCTTCATTAGCAAGAGATCAGAGCAATGAGAAACCTCAAAAGGTCGAATGGTCCATTCCGAGAGCGCCACAAAAAACTGCCATCCCAGAAGGACAATTAGCCTTCTAGCTCTGGGGCTGTCTGAGACCATTAACAGGTCTGAATTTTTTTTTCTTTTCGTCAGTGAATTAACCCTTTTGATTTTAGTCCTAGCTTTCTCTTTCCACATCCAACACCTCACATTACATCCTGCCAAAGTAGATTTTGATTTTGATCATGTAATTGCCATAGCCTACAGTGTAAGGGGGTCTGAGACCCTGAACTTGGAAGCAGAGAGCTTTTGACTACTCTCCTGACAGGTGTGCTTGTTTCACTCAGGCAAAGGCCTGAGCACATCACCAAGCCATTTTCTCCACTTCCTGACACAAAGCTAGACTATGTTTCCCAGCCTGTCTGGTGCTAGGTGTGGTCATGTGACTGAGTCCTGGCCAATGGAATATTGGTAGAAGTGATTTTGGCCCCTTTGAGGTCTGACATGTTAGCACCTGCCACACACAATGCTTCATGAGACATACATAGGACACCAGTCACCTCACCTGGTCAGTTTGGAAGCCACACATTAAAGATGGTAGGGCCACAAGATAAAAAGAGCCAGGACCCCATTTGCACAGAGCAAAGCCACCCACTGATCAGGAATACTAATTATGTGCTTTGAGTGAGCAATAAATCTTTTATCATAGCATAGCGTGATTGTAACTAACACACATGCTCATACTGCTATTTTTGACAAGGAATTATTGCCAGAAGTTCACTGATATTGGCGGTCAATCTGAGAACCATGAAAGACTGAGGCTTTCCAGCTGCATTTGAAAATGGAGTATGACCCCATCATTCTGTTACGGGGTACATTACCTCCTCCCAGGAGTCCTCTCTGGCCATCCTGTCCAAAGTAACCACCCACATTTTCTCTTGCATTTTATTTCTCTGCCTAGCACTTACCACTATCTTATCCATCCATCCATCTATCCACCCATTCATTTTATTATTATTATTATTGTTGTTATTGTTGTTTTTGTTGTGCCATGGACTCTAAGATGCAAAGGAGCAGGTACTTCATCTGTCTTGTCCACCCTTATGTCTCCAGCACTTAGAATAGAAAAAAAAAAATAAAGTGACATAGACATGTGTGTTGTTCTCATATAAAAAATGCCCAGAGGCTATCCAGGGCTGTATGATGGCTTTGTGTTTATCGGGACACTATCCCGAAGTTTATCAGGAAACTGCTCCATTCTTTTGCGCTCCACTGTGGTTCAAGAAGGCTGCATGAGTGCCAGCCATTCCAACAACAGGAAAGAGGAAGCGGGAAAGAAAAGGGGTGTGTCCTCTCCGTTTAAAGGAGACTTCCTCGAAGGCCCACACAGTGCTTCCTTCTGCAACTTAGTCGCCATGATGGCGGCTGGCAAATGGAATCTGGCTTTAGCAGCCGGAGCGTAGGGGAAGGAAGGCACATCGCTGATTTAGCAGAGGTCGGCAACGTGCAAGGCAGAGGGAGGGCATACAGCAGAATTAACAGGTGCTGGCGAGCAATCTGTTGGTTGACTGATATCTGCTAACCAAGCCAATTAGGGAAGTGAGATCTGGAGGGGGCTGGATGCCAAAGGCCACATGTGGAGCAGCGAAAGTGTGAGACGTTGGAATTTAAGATTTCCAAAGTGGGGAAGATCTGAGTGGTGACAAATTCTGGTTTGCTGCCCTGAGAGGGGGTGGCTGAAAAATGAGGACAAAGACCTCTAGAACTGAGAAGTTCAGGGAGCTACAGGCTAGGATATTGGGTGGGTCCGCCAGATAATGCAGAGAGCAGACTGAAACTTTATAAAAGTTTTTCACATAAATAAATTCGCAAGTTAAAAAGAATGTACCAGGTGTTCTGATGTTTATTACAAGAGACAAGTTCAATGGCGATTAAGTGGCAGCCAGACTTGTATTGCAATTAAAAAATTGCTCTCCAGTTTTCTCCATGCCCATCCCCATTGTCTTCATTACCTTACACCCGAAACCAAATTGTGACTCATTTAGCTTATACATTTTGAGAAGGTACCCTTTACAGGACCATCCCAGTCATTGAGCACAGAATTTGGTCACCTGGACTTTTTCTTGGCCGGTTGAATTCATAAGTACATGTTGTGCATCTGCAATTTAGAAGACTCCTCCTGTGGGAGCCTGGGAGATTTTTCCATCTAAATAGCTTACTTGTTACTCTACAAAGCGAGCATAAATGTAAATCGACTTAATATGGCTGATTGCCAGTGATGACTTTTGTCTCTCTAATGATGCTAGTCAATGAATCCTGCTCAGAATGTCCTGAGAAAACGCTACCCTGCAGATATATGTACAAATGTCATCAGGGTACAGGGCGTTTCAGATCTTAAAAAATAAATAATTACACTGTGACACCGCTGGCTCCTATTAGCGGAAATAACAGACGATGTATCATTCATGGGCTCAGAAGACAAACCGTCCGCCTACCATTTGGGGAAGGTGCTTGTCTGGGTCTCTCCCTGACCCAAACCATTTTTTAAACAATTTCTTCACAAGCTCACAATCCCATTGTCTGCTTTGATCCAACATTTGCTTATTGGAATAATTTTGCGAGGAAACTTGGTATGGTTCACAATTGTATATAACTCTCAAATCTTCCACTTCCGATTTTTAATCTCTGTCACCCCAGCTTTATAACAAGATGAACACTCCCGGAAGAAAAATGGAAGACAGCTGAATTTTAATTTGCTATTTCTTCACACACCCACAACACCCTGAGCTCAATCAATGCCGAGAAACGAAGGCCAATAGATAATGATAGCAGGGCCTCATATTTCCCACCTATTGTTTCAGACTCTAATTAGGAAAAGGGAATCCGGGGGCATTGTCTTCTCCCAGTGTGCAGACACGATGTTATCGTTGTGTTTACAGGGGTGGTCACATTCCCAGCACAGTGTACTCATGCGGATAACCTTCCCATCTTGATAAAACAATGCCCTTAGCAGAATCCTAAATGCGCAGCACGCGGAAGACCGTATGCTGACGGCAGGGAGGAAGCGACGTGTTAACAAACAAGTTTGCAGGCCAGGAAGTTTTAATCAGGTCTTTCTACTGCAGGAGGGATGATGGATGGAGGCCCCACTTCAGAGGGGTTTCCTTTAGATAAAACAATACTGCCATGCTCTCGAGAACCTCGTTCGACAGCAGAAAGCAGTGATTAATCCCCCAAAAGTCAAACATGGGAAGACTGGCAAGATGAGATTATTTGTCAAGTATAATTAGCCACAATTATCACTGAAAAGAATTTGGGGAAGGGGTGTGGGATTCTGCTCTAAAGGGGAACAAACTTTGCAAAGGAGTATTATGAGGAGGGTCATCTTATACTTGACTATTTAATCAATCTTGGATGTTTTTTAAAGTGAAAGGAGACGCTAAAAATAATTACTCTGGGACAACAGGCATAAATTAGGATGGTCCCAGACCAGTTGGGTGAATGATAACTCTGTCTATTAATAAGGAGGCAAGCCCAGTGATAATATTCACATTTGAAAAGAACCCAACTGGTCATAGACGCTAAGCTAAATTTCTGATAGATTCTGGGCAAGTTTGTCTAAGGGCAGCAACTCAGAGCCAGAAACTTGTTTCCCCTTTTCCACTGTTACGGAGCTGCCAGTGTTGGACACTTTCTATTGAAAATGGAAGAAAACATCACGCAAACAAGCTAAGCTAACTGGGAGATATAGACGCGGCAGAGACCAGGTCACGCTTGATCCAAGGGCTAAATGACCAGGACCTGATTTCTCTCTGTTCATCCCTTGGTTTCATTTCCTCAGCATCGGCACCACTTTTTTTAATTGAGAAAGCCCATAGTATGGAATGATAATGATAGCCCTCAAATTTAGCTAGTAATACGTGCATATATCAAGAAATACTGATAACTTAACTGGGATCGTACACACATTGCCTGTTTTTCTTTTCCAAGGCACCGCGTGCCTGTGAAACCTCTCTGTTCTGGCTTCCTCTTATGTGGAGCCGCCCCGATGGTCATTTTCTGGCAGGGCTGGCATCAACGCGGCTTGGCCGTTCTCTGTTTCAGGGCCCATATCTTCATCCCTTACGAATGTGTTCAGACGTCTCTGCAAGGACAGGCTGGCTATTAGGATGGCTCCTTCTTTCCTTCCAAGATGGGCTGCAATATGCTTGCTACTATTTTGGTATTTCTGGCAGTATTAGTATTATTAGCGTTACTACTAAGGATAATAACAGGTAATGGTGTTTGAGGTCTACAGGATCAACCTCACCCTGAAATCACTACATATGTTATCTTACCCTATCCGCAGGCCCAGACGCCTTTCCTCTCACTCTTCTCATTTTAGAGATTAAGAAGTTAATGCTCAGAAGAGTCCAGTTACTTGTCTAAGCTCTATGACACGGAACCTAAATTGGCGTCTCTCTTCAATTTCCCTGGTCCTACATCATCAGTGCTTCCAAATATGAGCCTTTCATGTTGCCTTTCCAGAGCTGCCTGCTCCAGGAATACAGAGGGATAGTTAATTCTGTGACATGTGGTGAAAAGGTGTAGCTTTCTGACTGGACCCAGGGCGGAAGAAAGATCATTAGTCGAAGGTGGAAACAGTCGCGATGACACTTCCAATGCAAGTTGGTCAAGTTCAGTTATAGCAGTAGCAGCCAAGGGGCTGGTCCTGTTTGTCATTTCCAATCAGGTTAGTAAGTCACCTGAGGTCCTACACTAAACTCTGAGACAGAGAAGTTAGTGGTAGAGAAGGGTGAACAGTGGTGCAAATAATAGCAAGAACAAGAACAACAAGGACCAACAGGTATTGAGTAATTACTACATGGCTAGTCTGTGTGCTCTTCCCATATGTGCATTCATTTATTTAGTCCCCTCAACAGTTCTTTGTGGCAGAGGTACCCTTATTAGCCCACTTTTACAGATGAGTAAACAGAAGTTCAGAAAAATTAGGCAGCTCACCCAGGATCAAGCTAGGAGCAAGGGGTAGATTCTAGAATTTGCATCCAGATGGTTGACTCCAGAATCTTTGTCTTTATGTATTTTGCTCCACTGTGTGTGTATCGTAAGATCATCACTGGGAAATCCTCTTTAAAAGCCATCACTACTTTCTAACAGCCACTGTTACTCTTAAGCAGCTTTATTTTCTTACTTGGAGATTTTGGAGATACAGTTTGTGCCACTGTGTTTGCAATCCAGCCTATACATGATTCTATATATGATTCTGGTTATATCAATGCCCACTCCTGAGCTAAAAAAATAGAAGTAATTTAGAAATACAGACCCACAAACACATAGGCCTACTTACTGTTTCCGTGCTCTTTGGAAAGGAAGAACTGAGAGGTATCGTATCAGTCATGATAAACTAGGTAATGCTGCAGTAACAAACAGCCCCATGATATCTTTGGCTTATAAAACAAAGAGTGGTTCGTGTGCACAGTACAGACCCATTAAGCTGCATGCTTCATCTTCTCCAATCCTGGATCCAGATGATGACACGATCTCTCTCTAGGACTCATTTCACAGGGGAAAGAGACAAGATAATCTCCACGCTTCTTCCTGGAAGTGACACCTGTCATTTTAGACCTATTTCATTGGCCCAAGGAAGTGACCTCATGACTCCTAGGCAGGAATGTGAAAATCTCTCCTTGGAGTGGAGAGTAAATAATTGTTCACAATCATATTGTCTCCCATGGGTGCTAATATGACATTTCTTCCTTGTGCCTCTTTCCCGCCTTGCCACCCCATGTCCTAAGGTGATGGGTACCAACAGACCTTTGAGTTTGTAGTTCTCACTTTGCCCAAATGCCTGGGCAATGTGCTATCTGCACCCCCACCGCAGCCCTCAGAGTTGCCGTGTTCCCTGCCCTTGTTAAATGTCAACCCAGATTGAAAACACTCCTCATTTTACTCAGAGTGCAGAGAACACGTAGGTCAGGGGCTTGACCTGACTTGATTCACATCCTCGAAACCCTCCTTTGTCTTTCAGAGAAAGTAAAGAGAGATGGAGATAGAGAAAGTGTGACCTACTTTTTATTATCGGCACCATTTCATCTGCAACTCACGGCTTTTCTTATTACGCTGAGCATGAAAATAAAATGTTTTCCAAAAGACCTGGCTTTGGCTGTCGCGAGGAAGTCCAGGGGCTTGTTCAAAACTCTGATGAACTCTTACGAGCAAATGATTCCAATTTTTTAAAACCGTAATTGACTTCCAAACTGCTCTCAACTGCCCACAAATAATATGTGGTACTTTTCTCCAAACATCAGCAGCAACGTAGGACAAAACCAGCTCCCAAACTAGCTGTTTGCTTGATATTAAGCTTTGCCAGTCCAATATAGGTCACATTTCCAACCAGATTTTGTGCTTATCTCTACATTACACCTTGTAGCAAGGGGGGGAAAAAAGAGCTTCTTGACATCTTTTTGAAGAATGGCGCTCTTTAAAAAAACATAAGGGAACTTTTTTTTCAAACACTATAATGAGGGTATTCAAGTCTGCAGGCAAAACAGAGCTGTTTGAAAAGACATTAGCCTCGAAACCGCACGGTGCCAGAATAGATACAGTTACGTCAAAATGCCGCATTTGTTTTGCCATGACTTTTCAGTGACTAAAATCGTTTGCTAATGAAAGTTCTAGCTGACATAATTTCAGCACCTGCCGATGGAGACAAGAGAGTTCGCTGGCCATGAGAAATAACAATGAAATTGGGAGAGTCAGTATAATCTGGAAGCATTTAAACTCCAAAATAACGGTACCAGTAGCTCTTAATATCTTATCATTGAAAAAGAAGTTACCATTCTCCAAGAGCTTTCACAGTCATTACCTTAATCAAGCCTCATAATAACTTGTCATTTAGACGGAACAACTTACTCAAATCCTCACTTTCCCGATGAAGCTGGAGTTCAGAGGGGTTATAGGGAGTCTGGATGTCCACAGGTCAGGAGAGTCGAGAGAGGCATGGATTTCCCGCCAACTCTTTCTAAAGACTGACTGCTCCAGTAAGCAGAGTGCATGACTGCCATTTCAGCGGGGTGCCAGGGAGATGCAGGGGGCAATTGCAAGTCGGAAGTCTCGATCCCCAAGACCGTCCTCATTTGGGGACATCAACTGCAAGCTTGGAGGTGGTTCCCCAAGCCACCCTCAGGCTTCAACATTTTCTATAAGGACTCACAGAATGCACTGAAAGCTATTATAGTCACGCTTGTGGTATAGGACGGGGAAAGGATGAAGGTTTAGTACGGGGAAAGGATACATGTTACAGTCAGCCAAAGGAAAGGACACACAGGGCAGAGTCAGATTTGAAGTGTCCGTTGTCCTCTCCCATGCAGTTCAGGACACATTGCTGTCCCGTGATTGGCATGTGACAACAAACATGTGGTATGACACCCAGGGACACTTGCCAGAGCTTCAGTGCTCAGAGCTTTTATTGGGGCTTCATTATGGAGTCATGAGCGATTGATGAATTGATTGCTCATGTAATTGATCTCCGCCTCCGGGTCAGCTGATACCCTGTGACGTAATATTCCTGCCCCACCACATTGTTGGTCTTCCTGGAATGCCCGCCTCCTATGACTATATGGGTATGGGCGGTCCCCATGCTAAATCATATTGTTAAGACTATCCAGTATGACCCAAGGTCTACAGACTAAAACAGTCACTCCTATCAGCCATGTACTCTGTCTGCATGTAGTTGGTGATTTTTTTTACTGGGAAAGGCCCTTACATGCAATGGATTTCAACCTTCCCATTTACAGAAGTGGGACCCAAGCGATACAGCTGATGAGAAACACCTGGAGCTAGAGCTTGGTTGTCCCAGGGCTGGGCCCCCTCACTAAGCAAATGGCCTATTTTTAATCAGGGCTTATTAATCGTACGGAAAGCAGGAATTCCAAACTAAGGTTTTATTTGACTACAAAATATCAAAATCTGTAGAAAAAAAAAATTCCACATCCAGGAGTCAAAATTCTTTCTGTTTGCCTTCCTCTCCTTCTACCTCGCCCACGCTGGTTGCACCCCACCGAAATCACATCTTCATTATCATCGTAATTTCTGGTCGAGATCATTCCAAAAATGTAGTGGTCGTTTTCTTCTTCATGAGTCCTTGATCCATCCATCCTGCTATTTTTTGAAACTACCTTTCCTAATACCTAGTATATAGATCAACTGTTTCAGAAAGTACCTTTGGAAATTCTGTAGATATAGATATACATATAGATATAGAGGATATAGATATAAACTTTCAACTCACGATACATCCGCAGCTTTTATCTAGGAATCTCTTGAAAGAGAGGCAGTGTTTCACTCTTCCATGAATCAAGCAGTATATTGCTTTTTCCCATTGGAGTAAATCAGTCATGTGAACTTTATTCTTCCAGAATAATTAGTTTTTATCTGCCTCAGAAATGTCAGAGGGAGGATTCAGGGGGTTCATAAATAGTGGCCTGGGATGATTGGGAGGAAAAATTAATCCATACACAAGACTCTCTGATTGGAGAAGGGACAGGATGGGCAGCTGGAGGAAAATACTTGCGAGGTCTTTGAAGTGAACTTGATGACCCTGTGCATCAAGGGTTTTGACTTGGAGCTAAGAATTCACAGGAATCTTAGAAGCTCTGTAATGTGGTTGGACAAATTTTGTAACACTTTAAGGTGAGCAATGCTTCTTTTTAAGTTTGTTCCGGGCAGGGGGGTGGGGGGTTTGTTTTTGAAAGTTTTCAAAACATGGAACTTGCTGTCATCATTTCTATCAAGAAATAGTCATTGATAAATCAGGGTAATGGCATAATGGAAAAAAAAAATCCAAGCTTTGGGGTCAAAATATCTTACTTCAAACTTGCCTCTACCACATACCAACTGGTAGTTTTTGAGTGAATTACTAAAACTGTCTGCAACCCAGATTCCTTACCTGTAAAATCTTTCCAGGGTTGTTGGAGGATGACAAAGGAGATATTGGTAAAATATATGCCACAATCCTTTTTAGTGTTTATTTAAGTGTTAATTTCTGCCCCTATAATTCATCCAGAGTTTATTAGTTGGTTTCTATGTGTATGTATGACCATCTGTGCCTTGACTAAGCTTGCAATCTGATCATTCAGTAGGGTTTGCTGTATGATGTCACCTGCTTAAGTGTTCTTATAATACTTTGAGATCATCTCTTTTAGACCACTTTGTTGCAATGCGTTTTAATTGTTGTATATACATATGTATCAACGTGGCTATCTCTCGCATTAGACTCTAACACACAATAGGCTCTTAATGTTTATTTTTAAAAGTAGTGAATATATTGTTCATTCTGTCTTATAAAAATGTACTCATTGGCTAAACCTTGAGTAAGCCACATGACCAAGGCTGATCATTGCTGCCACTGGGTGGCAGCATACCAGAATTGAGAAAATAACCCCTCAACTGCTCAGAATATAAACAAAGTTCTAAAATGGCATCAGAGTGAGATCCATGCTCCTCAGTTATTGTTTGCAAGGAAAGCTTTCAGGCAAAATAATGTCAATAAAGGCTGGGGCTGTAACTGCCTTCCTTGGTGTTAAGAAGCTTTCTTACGCTTGTAAAGTAGCCTGCTCTAATCTCCCAGCATCCTAACCAGGAACTCATTTGTGCGTGTTGCTTTCTGCCTATTCCACTGGGGAGCCATAACTATAAAACAGCAGGGATAATATTACAGGGAGGAGATGCATATTTTTAATGTATTCATGCTTCACCAAACTGTAAAGAACTCTGTTTCACAATGAGAACCAGGCTTTCACGTGTGTCCTTTGCCAGAGCCTGGACAAGGGGAATCTCCACCTCCATAACGCCTTCCATTTACTTCAGTTGTAAGTTTGTGTCTGTGGCTTCAGGGCCACTTGGCATTGAGGGCAACAGCACAATGAAATTAAGAGGCATTTAGACACCTGTTGTCACTTGTTCTGCAGAAAGCACACATAGTCTTCTCTGCAGGTGTTCTCTGACTGCTACAGTAGTTGGCTTGTCTGTTCCTTCAACAGGGCTGATAATTCAGACTGCCTGCTCCAGTTTGGCCATTGCCAGTTGTTAACATGTTAAACCCTGCAGTCCTGGCTGATAAGAGCTGCAAAAAGCCTCTCTTGATCCAGCAACTGCAGGGTTACAACCAGTATGGCAGGAGCCTGGGCTCTAGTGTGAGGATGTTTACAGATGTGTCTGTCCTGATTGGCCAGTTCCCATGCTGTTCAGGTTGTTTAATATTTTGAATAGCTTGGCTGCATTCACAGATGCTTAGGGAGTCAAGAATGCTGTGCTAGGCTGGAGGCTGTTGCATAATCACTATGCCTCCTGCTCCTGCCTGCAGAAAGGGTACATTCTACCCCTAATAAGAAAGGGCGAAAGGAGTAATGGCTGCAAGTTGTTCAGGGAAGAATGGGAAACACAGCAGTTCTAGGTGCTGAGGGAAACATCTAGCAGAGCAGTTTCATAGGCGGAAAAGCTTAGGCACAAACCCAAGCACTGACTTTGGAACCCTGGAGAAATAGAGGGATCTCCAGGAAGAGGCCCCAGGTGTCAGCGCCGGGTCTCCCCTGCTCAGCCTGACCTGGGCTCTGGACACTAGCCAGCATGCTGGTCTTACGTGTCCCTCCTCACCCTCCCTGCTGCCTTCCAGCAAGCAAGCTGTTGGGAAGCTGTTTGTGTTTTCAGAAGACTTGATGGAAGCAGCCTATGTTTGGGGAAAAAAGTCCAGTGCCAATTTTGACCTTGCCCCCAGCTAACTTGGGGAAGATCGCTGGAATACCTCCCAGAGTCTGACTTTTCTCCTATAATAAAATGAGCCTTGTTTTGAGGAGGGAGAAAGGAATTTATTTCCTGGGAGCAGGATTGTCAGTGCCTGGCCGGTTAGTATTATGACATAAAAACCACTTGAGTATCAGCTTCGTGGAAAGAGCAGGAAACCAGCTTCCAGCACACCCAGCTCTCAGTCCTCTTCCTAGCTGGGTGACCTTGGGCAAGTCGTTTAATTTCTCTGAGCTTTGATTTCTTCATGTGCAAAACAGAAATAATAATAATAAGACATACTTAGCGGGGTGTGTCAAGAGCTATCTGAGATAATACATGCAAGGCTTCACAGTGGATTTGGTACATAATAGACCACCGATAAATGTTATTATTTCTGTAATCATATGTGTCTGTTTACATGTCTGCCCGTAAGTTCATCAGAGGCAGATATTCCCTTTTCCTTTCACTGACTCAGCATGCAGCCCAGAACCTTACGCACGGTGGGCACTCAGTCAATATTTAATAAATGGATATTGGTTATTTGATCTCTGAAATTGCATAACCACTAGCATTGCGACTCCATATGTGTGGACATACTATTTGCGGTTGTGTATTCTCCCTTAAGTGCAAAATTGGAGAGAAGGAAGGTAATTAAGGCATAATTATAAGACTTAATCAGGCACTTATTCATTGACCTTTCTTGGTCCTGGGCAGGTATCTTTTTTGTCTGATTTTAGTTTCATTTTCGTGCCCCAATATGGAGGAATTTGTCTGTATCCCCTTGAATAAGTATCTTTCTTCGGAAGAGAGATTAAGTAGGGATATCTCTCACTGTGTTTATTTTTGTTTCTAACTCTGAAGTTCAGTGAATTATTCTTTTGTCCAGATACTTACATATTCTTAGCCATCCCTTTTGCTTAAGTTTGCAGAGATTTGTGCTTCAAATTGAATAAACAGTCTCCGTAGGCGTGTGTGTGTGTGTGTGTGTGTGTGTGTGTGTGTGTGTGTGAGTGATATGAACTCTTGCTAGAATGCATAAACAAAAAATCATAGTCATAGATCCTGGACCCTGTGGTCACCTAGACTTCAAAAGGCCTTTTTTTTGTATCTATTTACATAATGTATTCTCCATGTTTGGGTTTCATTAAACCCATGAGCTTAATAATAAAGTGTTTTGGACATAAGCTTTTCTACTACTTTTATTGTTCTGAATATTTTTTCCCTTTTTGAAGTGAATACTGATTTATTTTGGTACAGATATTTGATGCTTTGGGGGCCTGTTAAAATAATGGTAATTATTTTTCCTAAATAGATGAAATGTAAGACATTCTGAGAAGAGGTTTCTTTGACTTATTGGGGAAAAAAATAATAGGGAAGACGAAACGGGAGGACATTTGGTTTTCTTTCATCAACAATTTTATGGACCCGCATTGCTGTGCTTCTGTAATGTTGCGTATAAAACACGGTTTAAGTGATCACGGAGCCTCAGTCTTAGAAAATAAAAAGATATGAACTTAAACCCAAGTTTCCCTGTCAAGAGAATTACAATGTGTTTTAGCCCTAGGCTTCATTCGAGTTAAATTTATAATATTTTCCCCTAACAGTAACAAGAACCCAGAGTACCCCTTTAAGTTGAAACGTTTGTTAAACTTTATATATATGAACGCCTATAAATGTACTTCTCTATGTATGTATAATGAACATACTTACATTAGATTTTTAGGGAATTTCCTTTTTGCTTTCAAATCATCACACAGAATATCCAAGTAGACATTGTGTCAAAAAAATCAAAATATATTTAACGCTCTTTCAAAAATCCACTTAAGAGTAAGATCGTGGCTTGGGGTTGGTTTTCAGACCATAAATTGAACTGTAAATATTCAAATTATTTTCATAAACTATTCAGTTCTGTTGAGCTTTTATGTTATCATACAGTGAATTTTTTTGTATTTAAGTTTTCTAGCAGTTCTTTTTTTTAAGAGCCTCAAGTGTCCCATAAAAAGCAAATTCTTGGATTTTCAGCTTCTAGGTACTGCATATTTTTTCCTTCTGCTTGCCTTATTTTTATAACAGTGATTTATAAAGACATTACTAAAGAAAAGGAAAGAAGGATTTTGACGAGGAACTACTATATAACACTGCTTTAAAAATCTATTTCCAATGCTAAGGAAAGAAAAGAAAAAACTGGCATCATATTAGAGTGTGATCTGAGATCTGAGTGAGATGGTCATAC
Organism: Hipposideros armiger; assembly: GCF_001890085.2. Taxonomy (NCBI): domain Eukaryota; kingdom Metazoa; phylum Chordata; class Mammalia; order Chiroptera; family Hipposideridae; genus Hipposideros; species Hipposideros armiger. The sequence continues at coordinate 119,222 of NW_017731452.1, read as the reverse complement.
CTTGAGTCATTATCTTCCAAAAATATTTCTTGAGTCTCGTGGAGAAGGAGGGCAGGACCACATTGCCAGACTCCATTCCCACATCTGGGGGAGGGTGGTGGGCAGAGACAGAGACTAAAAGCGCATCCTAGACTGCTGGCCCATGCAGCCCAGCCGTGCAAGAGTCATAATTAAGACGATAGCTTAGAAAAGAAAATAGAAGACTGAGGTTCCAAGGGGTCTGCCAGGGATGGCCGGGATCTGACCTCGGGCAATGCGGGGAGCCCCAGGAAGACAGAGCTTTAGGAAATGTTATTGTGCGAGAGCTGTTTGCTTGTCCCTCCATATCTAGTTCACTTGTGCTTTTTAATAACAGAATTTTCCAAGGGTTACGTGATGATTCAGAATAAGAGTTCCATGTCCTATCTTCCCTTTCAGCGCTCTGTGATCATGTGACCAAGTTCTAGCCAATGGGATGACAGAGAAGGCCCATGTGGCCTGCTGGAACACGTCAGGGAAGAAAGCCCAGCCTGCCTTCTTGCCTCCTTCCAGCTCCTCTTTCTCTTTCCGCTGTCTGGGGTGCAGCCATGGCGGCTGGCACAGGAGCAGCATCGCAAATGGAGACGGGAGGACCCTAAAATCATATCATGCCATAGCCTAGGGATGATTATTACAGGATTGTGTGTGTGTGTGTGTGTGTGTGTGTGTGTGTGTGTGCAAACATCTCTCAGAGTGAAGGCATGCTATTTGGATTTTCTGTTAACTGCCATCAATCCTATTGAGTAGCTTTATCAAGGACAAATAGCACAATGAAAAAAATGACTGAGTAAAGTGAAGGAGAAAGACTATTTGAAAAGCCCGAGGGAGGTTCCGTGGTGCCTTTGAACTTCCACCCCACACATATCTGTAGAGTACTCACTGTTCATAGGTCAGCCACTCTTCTTGACACTGAAATGACAAAGAGAGGAAGTTAAGTGTAGTGATGCCTTTGCTCTGAATTATTTGGAGGCTCATACCCAGGCTCCATCACAGACTTAGTACCCTTGTGAACCTGGGCATGTCACTAACAGCCTCAGTTTCCTCATCCATAAAATGTGGATAATGAGATCTACTTTCTGTGGTTGACTTGGACATCACAGGAGAAAATGCACATGAAACATTTTGCATTGTGAATAGCATATAGTAGATAAGAATTTAATAGATTTCAGTAAAGAAACAAAAAGTTTCTATTATTGCCCTCAAGGAACTCACGATCTCAGAAGGAAGACAGAGCTATGAGAACATAAGTAGACTGTCCTCGCACTCAGGAATAATGAGCAACTGGCAAGGGCCTAGGAATGTGGTGGCGAGTGACATGGGGACCCAGAGCAGTGTACTCTGGGAACAGAGAAACTCCCATCTTGGACTGGAGGGGACAGGGGTAGTTAAGGAAGTTCCCTTTTATTCTGAGACTGGAAGGATGACTGGGTACCTAACCATGATGAAGAAATGAAAAGGATGGAGGGATGATGGAGAGAAATGAATGGTACCTAGCATGTGTAAGTTGAGCCAGAAATGAAATATCTAACCATACATGGTCAGACTCATTTGCTGGGCTGGGCCAGTCAGATCAATGAGTACTGCTGGGCATCTGCTGTTGGGACAAAGGTGAGAAATATGAAGGCTGTTAGGATGAGATTTTTGACCTTGAGAAATCTAATAGAGGAGGCAGATATAAAAGCAGTTAAGTGTGATACAGGATAAAATATTCAGTCATGGGGTCATCTGCCACCCTGGGTAGAACACAGAGGGAACAAGTGTTTAATTTTATCCTGTTGGGCAAGACATTGGGCAAGAAGGGCTTACAGAGGAAAAGATGCTTGGGTAGAATTTTGAAGGCAGGTCCAGGTTGGCAACACCAACTGGAGTTGTTGGTATGTCCAAGGGGCTTGAGTCCAGCTCTTTAAACTGGGAAAGGCGGCAGCCCTTTCTCTGAGCTGCTCATAAAATGCCATGTCAAACTCCTCATGAGGAACTGAGATGTCTGGGTTTGTCCACCAAGCAGAGAGGATTTTCTTAAACTGACCGAGCAGTGACCTCAGGCAGCCCTTAGGACAACCCCAGGTACCTCACCAGCCACTTTCTACCCCAGCGTTTTTCTTCATATGGACACAGCTTATGTCTGGATGAGAACATGCTGTGTAAGATGGTTCTTTTTCACTTCGCCCCTCCAAATGTACAAACCGACAACCACAGATAGATCCCAGATGCCGTTTTCCTGCTCTCACAAACCTTGAAGTGGGCCCTGCCAGCAGGCACACCTGCCAAGGAAAATGCTGTCCTCGAAATGTTCCTGGCACCGTTTTCAAGAGGTACCGACCAAGTGCTGGAATCGCTGACCTCCCTGAAAGAGAAGCCTGCAGCTGTGGCCTCCGGGGTGAATTCCCCTGATGGGAGGACCCCATGGAATTAAAACAGGCTTAATCCACATCATAGAGAGCTGACCTGTCACTCACAGCTGGGGAAGCAGTGGTTTCTAGGAGGGACCCTCCCAGAAGGGAGATGACTCAGGCTGGTCCCAAGCCCTTCCTAAAGACCAGACAGACAAGGTGAGGAGCAAAGAGACATTTGGCGGTCACCTCATGCAGCCCCCCACGTCCAGAGGACAGATGTGAGTCCCGTTACATCACCCAGCTGAACCTTGCCCCCTCCCCTCTGGTTGAACCATCCATGTCCAAACAGCCGATCACTTTTGCTCACACCTGGAAGAGTTCTGGGCACGAGACTCACCAGACTGATCAGATATAAAGCTGGGTCAGGGCAAACAATTGCTCCCTCTGAATACTTTCTCCCATGGGACATGTTTTTTTAAAGGCAACATGTAAATAAAAACAACAAAGGAAAAAAAAAAAGAACAATAAATAAATAAAGGCAACATGTCACCATGATGGTTATAAAGATCAGGACGGTAGGATAGGTTAGAGGCAGCAGTGTGAACCGCTCCTTTGAAACACCGTACGTCAGACTCAGGCCCACGATGAAAGTGGTGAGAGAGTGTCATCAGTTTTTAGGAGCCAACCTCTTCCAACAGCCACTCCGCAGGCCTTTGATGCGGGCTCATGTGTGGGGCGACTTCAGTGCCAGCACCAGACGTTTAAACCCTGGTTAGTTGGCAGTGGGGCCCCAGCAGAATGTTTAATAGGGCAATTACATCATAACAATATGTTTCTGAAAGATTTAAATGCAGATATATACATAATATGGCCGATGTCAGGAAGAAGAAGCCAGCAGCCAAGAAGAGGTTGTGATCGTGTTTTAGTAGAGGGATGATGAGGTTCTAAACTCGATTGATGCACTGGGTTTAGAAAGGAAGCAATGGGTTGAAAATGGATAATAGCGATAAATTGAGAGGACAGTTGATGGGATGTCAATGGTAAGGAAAAATGAAGGAAGCAATGGTGACTTTTGGTTTGGGAACAAGAAGAATGGTGGCCCATGGGCGGAAATAGGAAAGACAAGATTAGTACCTGGGACAGGGGAAGGTGGTGAGTTTAATGGTTGACTTTTTTTTTTAAGATTTTTTTTATTGGGGAATTGGGGGGATGGGAACAGTGCTGGGGAATTGGGGGAAGGGGAACAGACAAGTTGCTGTCGTTTTGTTCTTCAGTCTAGTTGTGGAGGACGTTGCTTCACTGGCCCAAGTTGGCACCATCATTGCGCTCTTCCCAGGCGAGGCAGATCAGTCGCCGGCTTCTGGACGGCTGCTCACTGCGGCTGCTGGCCGCTCACGCTGGCTGCTGTCTACACACGGTAGCCCATGGCAACCCACTGCCACAGGGGCTGCAGCCCACGCCGTCGCCGGCGACCCACGGCAGCCCAGCTCCAGGTTGAGCTGTTGTTCAGCATCTTAGCTGTAGAGGGCAGTGTCACTGGCCCTCATATGTGGGATCCGAACCGGGGCCCTCTGGCATCCCAAGCGAGTTCTTAACCATCGCGCCACTCGGCCGGCCCTAATGGTTGACTTTTGATATTTGTGGTAGGTATACTTTTTGCCTGTGACCAGTCCCAGTTCCTTAGACAGCAACCTAGGTTGGCTGTATATAATGCTCCATCCCATGAGAGTTTTCCCAGAACTTTTCTTGAATGGCTCTAAACCTTTTGAAGACCCCCTGAACCAACCCAAGTTTAGCAAGATCTCCCCGGAATGGATGGATAAGGCTCTTACTATCCAGAGTTCATTCCTCTGTAGGCTTACCTACTCCCTGAGTAAATGATGAATGCACGAGTGAATGCTAGCAGGTGAAGCAATCCATTAAAACTCATGCCAGGCTTGAACTTTTTATTATTATTGTTGTGGTAAAACACATAACATAAAATGTACCATCTTAACCATTTTAAGGGTACAGTTCAGTGGTATTAAATACATTCACATTGTTGTGCAGCCATCACCACAATTCATCCCCATAGCTCTTTTCACCTTGTGAAACAAACTCTACGCCTGTTAAACAATAACACCCCCTAGTCCTCTCTCTCTAGCCCCCGGCAACCACCATTCTACTTTCTATATTGATGCATTTGACTACCCTAAGTACCTCATGTAAGTGCAATCATATAGTATTTTTTATTTTTTGTGTCTGGCTTATTTCACTTAGCATAATGTCTTCAAGGTTCATCCATGCTGTAGCATGGGTCAGAATTTCCTTCCTGTTTAAGGCTAAATAATATTTGGGTGTATGTACTTACCAGATTTTGCTTATCCCTTTATTTGTGGATGGATCCTGGGTTGCTTCCACATTTGAACTATTATAAATAATGCTACCATGAACATTGGGTGTACCCGTTTTTGAATGTTCACTTGCTTCCTGAGAAAGGCTTTCACAACTTCAGAACTTCTCAAATTCCTTGCCAGGCAAGGTCCATAGGCTGCCTGGGTTTTGGAACGTGTCTTGGTTGTACTTTTTCCTCTTGGCTTGGAAACCAACTTAAACCCTAGGAAGGAGAGACTTCTGACAACAGCTCAGCACTTACAGTTGCCAGCAAATAGCTCCAGTAGATCAACCATGAGTTAAGTAAGAAAAAGTAAGTGCTACTGTTTGAGGTATGTCTAGAGTATGGTTTTAATCCATCACTGTCAGGCTCCTATAAAATTCCAGGCTTCTGTAACTCTTTAACTTGAAGCGTTACAGGGTGTCACTTGTTAACTGGAAGCCAAGAGAAGCAAGGAGTTTTGTTCATGGTTAAATCTTATAAAGATGCTTTTAAAAGCATATTAATCCATTAGTAGTCCATTTGGATTTTGGAATATGGTCATACATTGTTTGGTACAATATGTGCTAAACCTAGTCCTGGAAAATTAAGTGGAAATACAGTTTTAAACTGCAAGAACTTTTTAGCAGTCTCCCAATAATACTTTCTCATCAGTCCTCCCCTGTTCCTAGATTTTTTTAAATTTTGGCATATCAAGTATCCATTAACAGGGCAGACTTATGGGATTTTCTATTTTGGGGGTAAGGGAGAATTTTTAATTTTAAAAGCATTTCACATTTCCCTAAAAGTTACCAGAATCGTATGAGCAACTTTTTACCCTGATTCACAAATACACCCATATGTTTCATTATGCTGATTTGACACAGGTATACTGATTATACATCAACCAAATAATCCTTTACTTTGCGTGTTTTCTGTGGTTATATAAATTACATGGAAGTGCTAAACATACATTTATTGAGCTTTTTAATGTGCCAAGCTCTGTGTTAACCATTGTCTTATATGATGTAATTGTTCTTATATGAATTAGTCCTCACAGTCCTCTGGTGAGGTATTGGTACCCTCATTGTCCTATGAGAGGCCAGGTGACTTTCTCACGGCTGGGCAGCCAGCAGCAGAGCTTAGATTCCCACTCAGACCCCATGATTTCAAATCCTGAGTCCCCTGAAATGTCATCATCTGACATTGTGTGTCAGGACCTTCCTGGACCACAGGAGAGACAGAGCATTGCTGTTTTTGAGAGGAGAGTGAAAAACTATTAAGGCAGGATGTCCACACATCTGGAAGTGAGCTAGAGACACAGCACGGTTGGCAAACGCAGCAAGCAGATCGGCGTTTGCCAAACCTTACCTCTTCAGACTATGGACGGCCAGCCCTTCAGAGCTTGACCTCCACATCAGAATCAGTGCACATCGCTGACGATGTTTTACTGTGGTATTTATCAAATGTAAAGAATCAGCTGAGGCCATGAATGCAGAAAGCTTGAGGACCACTGTGTGAGGCAGGAAGACCCCCCCGAAGGCAAGGGCTTTGCTTTATTTTTCTGTCCCCAGCATCTGACTCGGTGGTCCTGATCCACTGGTCATTCCACTGTTGGAGCTCCATGTCACCTCAGTATTTCGGATCACCATCAGCAGAGTTCTCTGAAATACAGCAAATGTTAATAGTCATTTCTGGGCATTTTCGTTCATGTATTCATTCATTCTACAGGTATTTATTGAACGCCTACTTTATACTAGTTTTGGGGATATAGCAATGAAGGCAGACAAAGGCTCTTTACTCTAGTATGGTCACACAATCAACAAATAAATGAGTGAGCAAGATACATGGTAGCGGTTCTCAACCTTCCTAATGCCGCGACCCCTTAATACAGTTCCTCATGTTGTGGTGACCCCCAACCATAAAATTATTTTCGTTGCTACTCTATAACTGTAATTTTGCTACTGTTATGAATCGTAATATAAATATCTTTTTGTTTTCCGATGGTCTTAGGTGACCCCTGTGAAAGAGTCGTTCGACCCCCAAAGGGGTCACGACCCACAGGTTAAGAGCTGCTGCATTAGAGAGAAGCAATAGGTATAGGACCAATTATACTGGGTAAAGGGCTAGGGAGGGACTGGGAATGAGAGTAGGCTAGTTTAATTTGGGGATCAGGAAATCTTTCAATGAACCTGAGGCCTGAATTGCCAGAGGCAGCCAGGTGGGTTCTGGAAAGCAAGAGGTCCAGGCAGGAGGCAAAGCAGATGTCCAGTGCCAGTTTGGCACAGCTGAGAAACAGAAAGCTAGGAGATGAAACACAATGGCATGGGTTTAGATGGACATCTGATAAGCGTGGAGAGATGGGCCTTGCAGCCTGAGGTAAGAAATTTGGAATTTCTGAGTATACTGGGTAGCCACTGGAAGGTTTGAGGCAGGCAAACACCCCGTTGGATCTGCTGCCCATCTGAGTGGACTCTGAGTCATGTCGTTGCCAGTACCACTTGGAACAGACAGACAGTTGCGTATTACAGTCAGCATATCTTTGCTGAGCATCTTTTGTCTGTCAGACCCTGAATTGGGTGCTGTGCTTTAAAGATGAATAAGAGGTAGTACCTGGCATGGGAAGGCTCCTACCTGGAGAGTCTGTTTGCCACTCTCTGCTCTCTGTCATGTGTTTCCCTTAGGCGGTAACGCATGTTTTTGCAATTTGCTGTCGTTTAGAATTTCCTTTTGGTGAATTACTTCTGATTCTTGATCCGTTGGATTCTTGACTCTTCAGCAGCATCTCACCAGTGGCAAATGTTTGTCCTTTGAGGATGCTCTTAAATTTGTTTTGGAAATGGCTCAAAGTTGTTTCAAGCCTAGTCTCATGAATAAAGCAGGGGATTGATTTTTAGTAAAACAAGCAAATAAACGCACAAGGCCAATTTTTTTTTTGTATGTGGCTTCCAAAATGGCTTAGGATGCCATTGTATCACATCATCAAATAATCAAATGTCAACTTCTCAAAAAGAACTTTCTTGAAACATGAAAGTGTTTAGACTTTAGGAGTATCTAAGTCTACTGGGGAAAGTCCCAATTTGGGGGTGACCCTGCCTCTTTCAATGGTAACCTTTAATTCTCCAAATTCCATTTCCTCCTTCAACCCATACCACTTCCCTGCTCCTTGAACAAAGTGACATGAGTCCAATGATCTTTTCAGCATGGAGAAATGGATGCTGATTTTGATATTTGTACATGCTTTTGCTGACACTCCTTTAATCTTGTTGGAAAGACCCAAGGTTATCCTTTTCAGCTGCCTCCACTTGCATAGGATATTCATGGTCAGACCATGGAATCTACATAACTGGAAAATTTAAATCTATTTATATTAAAAGAAAATCATAGGCCCAGAGCTTTTAAAAATAAACATTACTTTCATCCCATTATACAAAAATGCATTTGAGGTGGTCATCATTTTATTTGGGCCATGGTCTTCAGAGACTTGGGACAATAATATATTTTTTTCTATCTTATGCAAATGTATGCAGATTTTTAAAGCATGCATGCATGTATTACACACTTTATAAATCCGAGTAATAGAAATGTTTGTGTATATAAATAGATAGAATAAGGAGGATACATTTTGTATAAAATAACCTCTTTGGTATTTGTTTACCCTGATTTTTTGATTTATGAGTCGTCATTGCTCACTATAGAAGAAGAAAAATAAATATGCAAAACACTGGTGGACTTTTAATGGGGTTACTTCCATCTTAGCTCAGTGTTTTTCCACCGAAGCTGACCTTGAAATTGCTTTTTAAATACAAGTCAAAATATGTAAATTCAAGACTATCAGGATGAGTATCCTATGTTAGGAGTTCTTTCAAATTCACATTTTTGCATCATTTCCATCTTACATCCTGTGCTTTATCTGCTTCTTAATCCATTAGTATCTGAGTGGTGGGCATATGGGTTTTCTCAAATGCACTAAAATCCTCACTAAGGTTAAAATACCCCTAAACATGTACATATATGATTTTCTTTCTTTTTTTTAAATTTAGCATTCTTTGCTTTTTAATGAATAGGAAGGATTTTATGCCTAGTGGGTTTTAATTTTTTTTTTTCCTTTTCTGTCTCCATGACACCGAGGTGCTCTGTGCCATCTTATTGTCCCCTTCATCCTGTGTCTCAGAGTCTGTCCCGAAGAGGAGCTTGTCCCAGTCTGGCGCATGACTTCGGTCTTAAGAAGTTGCACCAGTCGTGTATTTGTAGTCACTCCTCATGTCTGTGCTGTCCATTTCATTGGATCCCAAGGAAGTTCCTTCTGTCCCCTGCTCATATTTTATATGGGTCGCTTGGAGCCTGCATAGCGTTGATATGTATATATCATGTCCCCCTCGTTATGACCAGAAAAACTCACAACCATGAATTTCACTGAAGTTTATGATTGGTCCCCGACTGCCTCCACTATCACATTTGGCATAGAATCCTCTTCTGGACGCATTCTTGCAGTTAGATAAACAAGCAGATATACTGACCCAGTGCATGCATGAATAGGAAATATCCCAGTTCCAAAGGATAAATCTATCATGTGGTGGAGAGGTTATTCAGGCAAAACATTTGGTTCTGCGGTCGCTAGGAGGATTGGGCCCATGCTATAATTAATGCCACTAGCAGTAAAAGGACATCAGGGATGTCGCGCATGTTGATTATTTCTTCATTTTGTTTATCCAAGTTTCCCCGCCTTGGAAGCTCTGTGGCCACTGCCAAAGAAAGCCCTGGAGACACAGCGTTAGCCGCTGCTCCCTTGTAAGTGCATCATTACCTCGCTCCAAACAAAGTCCTTTTCTTTTTTCTTTCTCTTTTTTTTTTTTTGTCAATAGAGGATGAAAACATTATTGGATTCAGGAGTTCATAGTAGTCCTTGTATGCGGCTGGGGACAAGGGGGATAGATTTATGAAATGGACCATTTCAAATGGCATTATCTTCCCTCAGTGAGGTACACCTTTCATAAATCATGGGAGAGAGCTCAGAAACTAGAGCATTTGTTATTCCTGCACTACATTGTATTTGCATCCCCCATAATCAGAGGAAAGAAGGAGAAATTCTCAGATTTCCTTTCCTGGGTTTGAAAAGGCAATGATCCCCCATACAGTGAAATTATTTTTTAAAAAAAAGAAGAAATGTAATAAAATAAAAGAGTACTTTCTTTGTATAAGCCAAGGATTGTGCTTTCACTAGTACTTTTTTTAAATTGTGGTGATTTTTTCTCCCCTGCTTATTCGGGTCTTAATTTAATTATGGCATTAATTAAACTCTTTGGTTTTATCTTTCACTGAAAACACTGTGCCTTATTCTGTAGGCTAATGTAGATGGATTTGGCTCAGCTGAGAAAGGAAGTGGATGGGAATATTGACTGGGCTTTTCTTTCCCTTTCTTGGCCTTTCCCCATCCTGGGGCTGATGGGAATTATTCTTTAGTATGCCTAAGTCCAAATTATGTATGGTTGTGTTTTGAACAAGGAGAGTCCCTTCTTTCTAATAGCCTAGGTATAATTGGCATGGAGAAGCAAATTGGATTCTGCTTTGTCTGTCCTTGACATAAACTACCAAGTAATAAATAGTCGATTCCCCATAAAGAATCAGCCTTCTTAAATAACTCTAGCTGTTTCCCACACAGCCAGCCCTTCTTGCAGAATTATTCTTCATTGGCAAGGGGTTAAAAGTCATCAGCCCAGTCCACCCTGCATTTAAGGTTCCTTTAACACCCTGGAGAACAGTCTGGAAACAAGTGAAAATGTATGACAGCAGTTTGAAAAGTTTTTAAAAATAACTATTTCACCCCTATTTCTCCCCCACCACCCTCCCCCCTCCAAAAAAAAAACATAACATAAGAAAAATTGACCTCTGTAACTTTGAGGAGGTGGGGGAAGAAAAGAATGAATGAAAGCCTGCTAAAATACATTATTTCAGACAGTTTAGGAAAAAAGCCACATTGTCAAGGTAGCTCTATCTCAAAATTTTGAGACACATTTTTTTTTCACACACATGACATGCCAAGATAAAATTGAATTGAAGGGACACTTAAGAGGACCTTGAACTTGACTAACTGAACTTGATGGTCATCACAAGACATGGGGTGGGGCGATAGCTCATTTCTGAGATATTTTGAGTCATTGTTCAGGTAAATATGAGCTAGAAATTGAGAAATTCACTCATGTTCTCCTCTCAGGTTGCCTGGAAGGGATTAATGTAAAAAACCATGGGTGAGGTCCCAGGTCAAGACCAGCTCTTCAGAAGGAGACATCCTTTGCCTGTCCATTTTCTGCCTGCCCACCCCCTCTTAACACCCAAGGAAGTAAGATGCTTATTTGCATGTATGTAATAGAACAGCCTTGGATTTGTATCAGACAGGCCTCAGTTTGAAGCCTGCCTTCATTTTTTCTTACCTCTCCTGCTTCCGCCTCCTGTGTTATAAAATGAGGACAGTGATGGCGACCACTCAAAATTCCTGTAAAGGTTTAGCTAGATAATGAATCCATCTGGCAGCACATAGTAGGTACTTAAAGCCAATTATAGTTACTATTTATCTAGCTCTGTCTATATGGCATGCATTTAGTTTTGCACTACATAACCTATCCCCCTTTCTCTTTAATCTTTAAGATGATCCTCTGACATGGGCGTTAGTGTGCCCATTTTCTAGATGGGGAGACTTAAGGCGCAGGATAGTAAGTCACTCATCTCATAAAACTCTGGCCTCTTTGACATTAAAGATTGTACTCTTACTCACTGCATATTTATCTCCCATAGTCCTACTTACTGTCGGGACTATGGGCCCACTACCCCAGGTCAGATAACCTGTCCAGGACTAGAAAACTCCAAGAGGGAGAAACAAAGAAGACCCAGGCTCGTGAACAAGTGCGGCTGGGTGACCGGAACTTGTAAGCTATGTGCTTATAGGTTTCATCAGAGCAGCCTAGCTTTCGCTATATCTGACACATCAATCTTGGAAAACAAACAGTATGGAGGGAAAGGGCTCCACTCTGCATTGCCCTGTCAGCCTTGGGCACAGCTGGAAAAATCCAGAATGAGTGTGGGGCACCTGAAAAGTAGCTGGGCATAAACCATCTATTAAAGTCAGCCCAGCCACGACTCTCAGCCTTCCTGCCACTGCTTCTGGATCCCATTATTTGAAGGGAAACTCTCCCCCACCGCTCCTTGGTGGGCTCAATGGCTCCCTGATGGCCAGGAAGTGATAGTGTAGCTTCTGAAAGTGCGGCATGCTGTCTCTGAAATGACGAATCAGCCAGAGGGAACCCAGAAACTGTATTAGGTAAGCCCTGTGTCGCTGATGTCCGGTCATTTCAAAGGCTTGGTAGTCCGTTGTCAAAGGGTCTGTTCCCAGGCTCATGGCCAGGTATTTAAGAAGCTAACACTCAAGAGAAGGTGCTTTGAAGAAAAAAACAAAAACCAGGGATATATTGATTTCTGAGAATTCTTCCAGAGTTTCTCTTGGCTGAGGTACTGTCAGCCCATGATGAGATTGTTGTTGAGTTTGGATTGATTTTTGGCTTTCAAAACTCAGCACAAAACAACCCTTCCTCTGGGTAATCTTTTCTAACCACCCGCCGTCCCCCCCCCCCCCAGCACACACACCTTTCCAGGTAGAGTTGACCTCCATAATTGAGATTCTCTTGTACTTTATCAGCTTCTACACTTTTCAGCCTCTATCATGTTGAATTGAAATTATGTTGCCTGTTTTGCCTACTAGATTGTGAACTCGTTGAAGACAGGAAGTCTCTCAGCTTCCATATATTCAAGCTATGTTTGTTGTATCAGGTGAATAGAATCTAATTATAAACAGGTGATGAGAATACAATAATATTAAACCTAGAACATCTACAAAAGCTAGCAGTCAACATATTGTCTACAAGGTGTGATGAAAAAATACAGTGAATGTTAAATTTTTAAAAGAATTATTACAGTAAAAGACACATTGCCATTAACCCCCCTCAAAAATACTACCCCTCTCTTCGAACACACTTATCCCATCATTCTTGCCACTTTGTGAAGCAGTTCTGGAAGTCCTCTTTTGTGAGTGTCTTTAGTGCTGTCGTGGCTGCCTCCATGTCCTGAATTATTTTGACTTTGGGGAAGAGCCAGAAGTCGCACGGTGCCAGATCCGGTGAGTAAGGTGGATGAGAACACACCATAATGCTTTAATTTGACAGAAATTGCCATATACCAGAAGCTATGCGTGACACCTAGTGTTGTCATGATGGAGGATGATTTATGGCACACTTTAAAACATACCTTCTCTCGGTGTTTACTAGGTGGTATGTCTTTTCCCTTTTGGGGCTTGGTCGGGGGTGAAAGTAGCCAGTCCTCCACCCCATGAACATGGGGAGAGGTGGAGGCTCTGGGGAAAGGGGAAGTGTTCTCACCCTCTTGCTAGGTACTTGGATTTTAACTTTACTCTTTTGTAGAAGGATTCTGAATGAAAACCAATAAAATGCACCTAAGCCATCAAAATCAAGCAATTAATCAATTAATCAATCACACCTTCTCTCAACCATAGCTCACACCCAACTGACTGCATCGAACTATCTGAAACTTGTCACACACTGTTACGAAAGTCCGATGCACCACTTCCCATATTGAAGATCCCTGCCTTCTCATTGGGTGGCACTCAGAAGCAGCATTCACCACATTTTGTGATCACAATGGCAAGGCTCCGTGTCACACATCACTCCTGGTATGACAATTTTTATCAAATAAAAACATTGTGATGATGTGTCCTCATCCACATTATTCATTGGATCTGGCACCGTGTGACTTCTGGCTCTTCCCCAAAGTCAAAATGACCATGATAGGTAAATGTTTCGAACCAATTCAGGACATCGAGGCAGCCATGATAGTGTAACGAAAGAGGACTTCCAGAACTGCTTCAGAAAGTGGCAAGAACGATGAGATGAGTGTGTTCGAAGCAAGGGGGAGTATGTTCAGGGGGATTAATGGTAGTGTATCTTTTACTATAATAATTTTTTTTTTAATTTAAACATTCACCATATTGTTGGATCATACCTCATATATTTGATTTGGCTTGCTATAGCCAAATCAAGTTATAGTCTTGAGTTTGATATATATCCATGGAACTGCTCTGAATTCAGTGACTTCTTCTCAGTTGGGAACTAGTGTGGAGTCACCAATCCAATTGCTTGTGGAGAGTTTCAAGCATGTGGGGATTGCAAGTCGCAGTATCCAGGGCAGGCTGATTTGAGACGTCCTTGTATTGTATCGCTGCTTATCAACCTGGCTCTTGACCCCTATAAATAAATGAGCATGGCCCTGCAGGGGAAACTGGAGAGATGCCTTGACATCCCCGTGTAGCCGTTTCCCTATAATTCAGCTGGATCCAGAGCACAGCAGGGAGAGTCTAGCTGAACAAGTTGTCTCTGAATGTGCAGAACAAGTGAAAAAGAAATAATAATGGTATCAATTCCTCTGTCCCTTTCCATAGACTATTAGGGTATCTTCAGGTCAGTCTTAATTTTTAAAGGACGACATCCAGAGATGGACATCTCTGGGAACAAAGAAACATTTTGAATTGAGAATTTGAATCTGTCATTTGAATCTGACTTTTTAAAAAATATATAATCTTAATATGTGGAACGAGGAGGCAACTTGTCCTTACACTTGTGAAATTCACCCTTTGTTTTAATTTTCATGCATTCAGAGCTTCCATGCCAAAAAGATCAAATTCAACTTTAGGAGTCTAGACCCGAACCAAAAGTTTGCTTGTCTGTTTGTTTCATCACTATTTTTTAAGTCTTTATTGGTGACATTGTTCCTCTTTATATACCCTGCCAATCCCCCCGCCAAACATCCTGGCCTTCTTGTCTTATAGTTTCTCCCCATTCTTGTTGGCTTGGCTGTGTTCCCGATTTGATTTGACTACAGGTGTTTTGTTTTGTTTTTTTAAGATTTTTATTGGGGAATTGGGGGATGGGAACAGCACTGGGGAATTGGGGGAAGGGGAACAGACAAGTTGCTGCCCTTTTGTTCTTCAGTCTAGTTGTGGAGGATGTTGCTTCACTGGCCCAAGTTGGCACCATCATTGCGCTCTTCCCGGGCGAGGCAGGTCAGTCGCTGGCTTCTGGACGGCCGCTCACTGCGGCTGCTGGCTACACACAGTAGCCCATGGCAACCCGCTGCAGCAGGGGCTGCAGCCTATACCGTCGCTAGAGACTCACGGCAGCCCAGCTCCAAGTTGAGCTGTTGTTCAGCATCTTAGCTGTAGAGGGCAGTGTCACTGGCCCTCATATGTGGGATCCGAACCGGGGCCCTCTGGCATCCCAAGACAGCTCTTAACCAACATGCCACTCGGCCGGCCTGTGACTACAGGTCTTATTTCTAAAGAGTTTTTAAAGTTGGCATCTGGTTTTGACCCTCCTTATGCACCCCCCCCATTGACTTCACATACCTTTGACTTGTTTCATTCATTACTGTACAAAATCCTAACAATATTTTTTCTTTACACCTCATTTTATATGAGTACTACATGCTTGGTAGATGGACGCTGGCTTTAAGTAACATGGGTTGAGCTTGGAGTGGCAGGTGCTTTACCTCACAGACACTTGACATGGGGGCCAGTTCTGGCTCTTTCCTTAACATCCCTTGTGACCTTGAATTGTCATTTCATTTCTCCATCTATTAATTTTGCCTCTGTCCCTCAGGCTAATTAATACCTGTCCCACCTTCCTCACAGGCTTGTTGGGCAACTCGAAGAGCAACGAAACTGTACAGCACTTTTAAATTAAGCTGTGCGCTGGACACATGCGGCAATCTAATTGATTCCCTTCCATGAGATGATTACTCAAGAAATTCTTCAAATTAATTTTTCTTTTTTTTTTCCCCCTCCGAGAACACCGAGACATCCAGCCTATTTTTCTCTTTCTGCATTTGAAGAAAGACTCAAGAGTTCCTCGACTGACAGAAAATGGCCAATCTAGTCGTTTCACTTATTTACACAATGAAGAGATTTCATTGTTCAGCTCCAAAGAGGCAGTTTCTCTCTCTTCGTCCCGGGGCACAGGAGAAATATAATGATTACATGTCTCCACTCTGCAGATATGTTGCAGGACTGGAAAACTGGCCAGTGCATTTATTTATCAGGTTGTCGATGAACGTTAGGTGGGCCACATGGATGAACTTGACAGTGGGCCCTGGAGGAACCCCAGCACAGAGCCAGCTGCTGATAGAGGGGTGGGGGGTTGTCACATGATGACCTTCTCCAAGTTGGTAGGAGAGTTTTCCTTCCTGGAAGATTCAGGTGACATGAAGCTTTAGGAATGAGTACCACAGGCATTCAATGTGCGTTATGAAGCAGGAATGCCCCCCTCTGTCCCCCAGTTCTGTTTTGCCCCTGCAAAAGAAGAAGTTCAAAAAGAAAGGCTCTTTTACAAAATGCCTTACTGCTCAACAAATCCCTGTGGAAAAAAAAAAGAGGGGGTGGGGGGGAAGAAAAGCAATGTGCATTAGTCTTCCATTAAAAATAGATCAAAAAACTACCCCAAAAAAAACACCCCACAACAATGAAATAAATTAGGATAATACAACTGGAGGCCTGCAAATGAGTTTGCCAAATGTTATATTTTCTCAAGCCACTTAACATTTCTAACTTCCTGTGTCTGCCCCAAGCAATCAAGGCAGGGACACTGTCATTAGCTTCAAAAACCTTTGTGGTTGGTTTTTTTTTTTTTTTAGCCCTTACCCGCATTTATTTATTTGTTTCCTTCCTCCCCCTCAGCTGTATCCCTGCATTTATTACAGCACAGGTGCATCTTGCTCTGGAATGTTAACTGAGATGAAAGCAATGGGGAAATGTTCCCTCTTCCCACTGGCCTGAGCTCAGTGGCAAATCCAGGGAATGCAGAACTGGATGGCAGCCCTTGCTCTGGAAAGCTCTCCCCACTCCGAGCTGTCTGTTATGGCTTTATCAGGATGGCTCCCCCCAAAACCACTGGAGTGTCTTCCCACTCCGCCCTGTGATCACATAACCTGTGGCCATCATAAACCAGAGGATAATCTTGTGCAGGTTTCAATAAAGTAATTACTTTGTCCCCTCACTTAGCCCCTTGAAAAGAGCCAAAAAGAATGTGGCACCTAGGTGCTATTTATAACAGTTTTTACCTCTTGCCTCTAGGGCCTAAATTGGAAACCTAATTTTAGATCCATAAAAGCCAAAATATGTGTATAAGAAGCTCCAAAATAAAATATTCCAGGACAGCTCATAAGCGTCCTCCGAACAGGTTCAGGTTGATTTACCTCACTGGTGCTATTTAATTATGTCATTGAAGAAGCACCAGTAATTAAATCATTATTTCCTAGGTGTTAGGTCCAAGGACACTCTAGAGGAAGTCAAAGGCAGAGGGAAGAAGGAACCGCAAGAAATGCAAGATGGGCCAGCGAGCCTGCCAGGCTGGGTTCGAGGGACAAGTGCAGGCTTTGCAATGAGACGGAGTGGAATCCGCGCGCGCCCGAGCAGCTGTGTCATCCTGCAAGTGCCGCCAGCCCCTCTGAGCCTCGATTTGCCAGAAACGGGTCATCACGATTTGTTGTCAGACTTAGAAATGCAGCCCTTTGCTTAGTACCTGGCAGCTAGTAGGTGTGTCCGCAAACCACGGCAGTGCTATTATTTATTCATTGTGACTGTTGGGGAGACCTGTCACCATGTCCCCCCAGAGAACTGGCTGTCTCCCTTTTAGAAGTTTCCTGAACATCGTCCTGCTGTTGCATGGAGGACTCACACCTAACGGATCACAGAACTTGTGTGTTTTCTGGGTGGCCAGACTGAAATGCACTCTCCTATGAGAAAGCCAGAAGGCAGTGTCTAATGGTATTCTGCTTTGGAAAACCTCCTGAATCCTGGAAAGCCCCAGGCCCCACAACAGCTCAGTTCCCTGTGTTATGGATGCCTGTGACACTGCCTGATCCCCTCTGCCACCTGATCTCTCCTGATGCCTTGCCTGCCATCTAAGCTTGCATAAACCTTGGGAGTCCCCCCCTTACCCCCGCCCCCGGCTGGGAGAGGTACCAGCACCCACTTATCAGGGGAGCCACTTTTAGGGCCTGTAGGAGACTTTGCGTGCCACCCCACCCCCACCCCTGTGTTCCCCTCATGACTATATTACATTGCATGACAAAAGGACCTTTGCAGATATAATTAAGGTAACTAATCAGCTGACTTTAAAATGGGGAGATAGTCTGGGTTTTCAGGGTGGGTCCAGTGTCATCACAGGCACCCTTCAGGGCAGAAGAGGAAGGCCGATGAGGAAATCAGAGATGTGGCAGAAGGGGAGGCAGAGAGATGACAAGCCTGAGAGGGATTTAATGTATCCTTGCCAAAGTTCAAGATGGAAGAGATGGGAAGAAATATGGGCGGCCTCTCCAGGCTGAGAACCAGCTCTGGCTGACAGCCAAAAGGAAATAGGGACCCCAGTCCTACAACTGCATGAAGAATGGGGACCTCAGTTCTACAGCCACGCAAAACTGAACTCTGCCAGTCACCCGAGTGAGCCTGGGGGCAAAGTCTTCCCCAGGGCCCCCAGGTAAGAACCAAGAAGGCAGACTCCGTGGCTGCTGACCCGTTGTCCTTCTGAGACCCCAAGCAGAAAACCCAACTGAGCCACAGTGTGCCTGGACTCTGGACCCACGGCCACCGTAGGACAATACATGGATGTGTTGTTTCCAGTTGATGCTGATTTGTTATGGCAGCAAAACAAAACTACTACCGAGCTCAGGGGCCTTCCATGGGGTGGGTCTCAACCAGCCCTCAGTCTGTGTAGCTTGGTTCCCAGTACATCGCAGCCTTTTGCCTGTTTCCCCCTCCCAAGAGAATCTGCTCTCCTCATTCAATAGAATTGCCTTTGTTTGATTGTGAGTGCGTTCAGAGTCATCCTCAACCTAATTATTGCTTTGACGAACCCCAACACACGATGTTGTATGTCATGCTATGCTACTTTTAATTTCACAGATGAACACATTTCTATTCTTTTAATCCCGCTCTCCAAGTCCTGTGTTAGCTCCATCTGGACAAAGCATTGAGGTGTATGTATGACTTCTTCCAAGCCAAGTGCCACAGCAGCCCCAGATTCACCCCGCAGGGCAAAAATGACAAGGAAAAGGTTTTCCTCTTGAGGGACAAAAGCCTTATTATGTTGAATTCGCCGTGCTGGCCTGAGAAATCTCAGCTATAGAGTCCACATGTCACTCCCCATCCCTATAGCTTTTTGGCTCTCGGACCTACCTTCTTAATCGTAACAGCAGTATTTATTTAGTGTTTATCATAGGTCAGGCAAGGGATCCACGGAGAGCTTTTCATGCATCATGCGATAACGTGATTACAATGCTCCCGTTTGGCAGATGAGAAGAGTGAGGCTTGCAGAATTTCCAGGGCTAAGCAACAATGAGTCTAGTCCAGCATTTAAACCCAGGCAGTGACACCAGAGGCTATGCTCTCAAGCAACAAATACTGTATGTGTTCGGTTTGGTTTGGCTTGGTTAAAAAAAAAGAGAGAGACACAATGATCCCATCTTTTCCATCTTGATAGGTTCTAGATTGCCTGTCCCATCCATCCTTTTCCAAGACTTCTTCTCAGTATTTGGGTTGAATTTGTCATCTCCAGCCTCCATGCATTACATAGTGGGGGCAGGCAGCGAGGGGGTGGGGGCGGCATGGATAGTTAATCAATGGTTATTTCCTTTAGGGAAAAAGAAAAGAAAGGTGGACCACTTTTCAATGTTTGTTGCTGGAAGGGCACAGTGGCATGCCATTGTTCTGAGAGGAGGGGCCTTGTTTGTCTTATCAGCTCCTGATGAAACGGGACATTGGGTGGAAAGCTAAGTGATAGCAGGTGCACTTGAATTTGAGAAGAGACAAAGCAGAACGCAGGCTATTCAAAGTTTTTGTTTTTCCCCTACTCAGACACACTACATGCACACAGGTTTTTGCTGTGAGAATTTGTGGATTTCTAAACCCATAAATGATGAAACTTAAAATGACTTCCATCATGCGGGGGTAAAAATTTTGATCTGGGATTCTTTATCCTTGGGTCATACTTTCTGCAAGCATTTCCATAAAGGCTCTTCTTAGACACTTACAGTGATGAAACTGGGAGTTTCCAAAGAAATTTAAAATGATCCACTGGCGTCATGCCCAGGACTTGAGGGAACTTGAAGAAGGTTGACACCTTTGGGGAAAAAGGCTTTCTCGGTTATGGCTCTGATTGTCTCCTCTTATTATAGCTGAGGTGTTCGCCAGGGGTGTGGTAACTGAAGGCCCAAGGCTTCACTGGAGGGAGTTCTTCCCAAGCCTACTCAAGCTCCTCCCCTCACTTCAGCCCCAGGCAAGATGTGGGTAGTGTAGGGCAGCAGCATTGACAGGAGGGCAATGAGGAGAAGAGAAAAGATGAGACTGAAATTTTCATTTTTATTTTTATTTTCAATTGTGAATGAGGATAAACCCAAACTGGCTTAGGCCCCCAAAAAAGGAAACTTATTGGTTCCTGGAAGTAGGACAATAAGGGGAAGATCTAGCAAGGTTTGACCCAGATGATCAAACAACTATCATTATTCTGTTTCTCACCTCTGTATAAGCTTCATTTTCAGAGTGGGTCAGTCCAGGAGGGCAGAAATGGCCACCACGGGCCCTCATCCTTCATGTTCAAGGAGCACCGGTGGGAAAGAACATCTCTTTCTGAGAAGTCCAAGCAAGTCCCTCATCTGACTCTCATTGGCCCTTAGTGGGTCACATGTCAACCCCTGAGCCAATCACTGTGACCCTGTCTCTACCTGGAATGAATGCCACCTTGGAGCTGGTGGATGGGATCAGTTTAACCCAAGCCGTATAGATTGTGGCACTAACCACATGCAAATAGATGCTGTTCATTGCAAACACAAGATTCAAACCTAGTTAAATTAGAAACCTATTCATCAACAGCTCTTTTTGGACCCTGCTCCACTCTGTGCAGTTTAAATTGCTGTTTCATGGTACGTGCGACCATCTTTCTCACCCCCAATATACCATTAGCTTTCTCCTGAGATTATTGCCCTGGGAGACTCATTGAGGGCAGAAACTGTGTCCCCTTCACTTTAGCCTAATGCCGAGATCAGCCCAGCAGATAGCTGCTTCCAAACAGGAACACTTACTGAGGTCCTATTCTGTGCCAAGTGTTGTGACAGGCAATGCCAGTAGAGACCGCCTGCGTGAGGGGATAAACTATTTTCTGGAATGCCCTGTTCCCCTCACTCTCTTTTCAAATTCGAGCCAGCCCATCTATTCCAGCTAAAATTTTCTCTTCCCTGGGGTGCCCTGCTGGATGTGATCAACCCACCCCCCACTATTCTGTAGCATGCTGTCTGTTGCATTTATGCGATACTTTTCACCTACTACCTTATATTATATTTGTTTTTATTAACTCAACACTTATTTACTGATGGCTACTGATAAAAGTCCCTGCGTAAGATGCAGCAAGGGACAGAAAGATGGACAAGGCATGACCCTTGCTCTCTGTATATGATTTCTCCTATTCAGCAGTAACACGTGTCAAGGCAAGGACCATATCTTACTCATTTTCTAGTCATCTTCTCTTTTGCTCTTTATTACCCATGAAAAGGCATGGCAGAGTAGGTATTATTGTACATTTTTACGATGGATGGCTGGCTGGCTGGATAGATGGATGGACGGATGGGTGGATGAATGGATGGATGGATGAATGGATGGTTGAATGGTTGGATAAATGATGCATAGACAGATGAATGGTGAAATGTTTATATTTTACTGAAAATCTGTATTGATATCCTCGTGGCTTGCTGGAAATAATGTAGCCACCCAAAGGTGCAATTTCCCTTACGTACTTGTGGAGTATCAGCAACGTGCCCAGCCCATGCCAGGAACTGGAAATAGACACATAAATAAGAACTATTAAGATGCAGACCCTAGCCTCAAGGACCTTTTGGTATAGGAGTGTAGGCACATAAGCAAATTCCTATGCCATGGGAGTTGAGAGTGGTTGTTGGAGCAATAACAAAAATGACATGAAATGCTACGGGCAGCACAGATACTCGACCAGTTTGTTCTCTCTTTATCAGGGAACTCTGCAGAGAGGAGATGACAGCTGAAGGCTGCTTCGGATTTTTCCCCATGGAAAAAGGAGACTTTACAATTAGGGTCAGAGGGAGAGACTGCAGGTGCCAGGGACCAGGGCTGGTCCTGATGGACCTGGAGAGCTGGTTCTCTAATGATGTTCAGTGCATCTTCTCAAATGGGCCACCAAATGTCCCTCACAGTCTAAACTAGATGTTTTCTTCATATACAGTGTCAGTGAATGGGTCAGGAGGAGCATCGAGGGGGTGGGTTGGGGCGTGCTGAGACACTCCGGTCACATGAGGCAAGTGAGAGGTGGAAGTTCTAGAGCCTCAGAGAGCTTGGGCCAAAAGAGATAACATTTTTACTGGAGCACGTGAGTGTGGATTGTGGTCGGGACAGTAAAATGTTCTCCTCAAATGGGAACACCGTGCTGAAAGTATGACCATTGGACATATTTTTGCCACCTAATTTTTTCAAATATGCTTTTTATTAAACTTGTTTTCACTTTTTAAAATAGACGTTGCTTTTTAGAGCAGTTTTGGGTTCACAGCAAACCTGAGAGGGAAGTACGGAAAGTTCCCATATACTCCCCACCCCCACACATGCTCAACCTCTCCCGCTGTCAGCACACCCCACCAGAGGGGCACATGTGTTACAACTGGTGAAGCTACATGGACCCATCCCTGTCTCCCAAAGTCCAGGGTTCACTCCTGGTGTACCCTCTATGGGTTTGGACAAATGTATATGATAACATGAGTCCATCGTTATGGTATCCTACAGAGTAGTCTCACTGCCCTAAAAATCCTGTTTTCACTTTTTTTTGAGCATGCATCAAAATTATTTTTTGAGTTTCTGAGTTTTGAAAGTGTGCCACAAACAAGAAGTTTGGTGTCTTCCATGCATTGCCCCAGCTCCCTAGGGAGAAAGAGAGCAGTAAGCTGGGGGATGGGAGGGGTGGGGTGTGTGTGGGGGGCTTCCACCACTTTTGGAAACTGTCATGGGGTACATTTCAAACATGGTAGGTTTGAGCCATTCAAAGTTCTGAGACATAGGTTGTTTCCTAAAGAAATATTGGGTTGTCAGAAAAGTCATGATGTATTTTTTTTCTATGTTTTTTGTTGCAAAAATGCATCATGACTTTTCCAACAACCCAATAATTGCAATCCTTCCAAGTCTGCAGGTAACTTCGACAACAACAGATTTGCTGGCAGCTTGAGGGTTCTGTTCACCCTCAAAGATCTCAGCACCATAATGTTTGTTATCCATGTGTTTTATTTAATAGACTTGCCTGATGTGACATTTTATATCTTGCTTTGTCTCAAAGTGATTTACTGCTGGGAAGATAATAGACACACCAGGTTTATGCTCAGAAAGTCAGATGCACCACGAATATTGCATCCTGCGGTATCTGCAATTAAAGAAGCAGCATCTACTGAGGTGGGGGCACCTGGCTTTTGCAACAAACCACACCACCATCCCTGTCTGTGAGGACATAAATAATTATGTTGAGATACCGACATGCATGGCGACCAGATGAATTATCTGAGAAAGACGTAGTATCTAATGATATTATTTTGAGATCATAAGGAAGAATTACATTCGCTCGAACGAGGTGTTTTTTTTCCTTTCTTTTTTTCCCCTCTTTCGTTGTAAAAACAATCACAAATGTGAGTGCTTCGGGTTTGAACTTCTCCACAGTCAACGGCCCACTCTGGAGATAGAGATGTCACCTGTCTTTGGGGCTGAGACATGAGAGCATGTGTTTCTGTGGGCTCTGGGGGGCCTCAACCATGGCCCACCTTTAATCTTGGGTCTTCTTTCTGGTGAAATGCCCATGATTCATAACTCAGTCACGTTGCTGAGGAATGGCTCTTCAGATAGATTCTATCTCTAAGAACTTAAATCAAGGGATTTTCAAATAGTCACTTGATTTCTGTGCATGAACCTCTCACTCAGGGAAAGAACTTGTATTTGCAAGCACCATATGAACAGAGGCCTGAAAGAAATAATTAGGACTCTCTTGTCTTTCTTCAGTCTGAAAGATTTCCCTACACGGGTGTGGGTGGCCCACTCGTTCATTTGTGAATTTGCAGAGAAGACAGTGGGGGGTAGGGGGGGCATGACTAATCCCACATTTTCCCTTTCTTTTGTTTGTGCAACAACTCACTGGCTGTCACCACATCAGCACATTTTGTTGCAAATCTCAGTGCCCTCTCACTTTCGTTTTACTTAATGCATTTCTACATTTTCCCAAGGCCACACGGGCTGTTTTCTTGCGAGTGGCACGCCTGCCTCAAATAACTAAAATTGCCTGGGTCTTGGAATCTGAGCCTTCATATTTCCCCGTATATTATTTGGTCCTATTGTTCCTTAACTTGCTCATCATTCACACAGTGAAGGAAATTCCATTTGATCCTTTTAAGACCGCCAAACTAGCTGACTTAAACACTCAGCCCCAGTTACTTCTGGATATTTCGGTTCTTTATTGAAATGGTCCTTTTAATGTCATCTTTAATTTAATCAAATAGTGTCATCAAAATAACATTTACTCTATTACTGCAAATTCACTGCATTATTAACTAGTGTAACTAGACAAAAAAGATGGTACAAACCCCCATGGAAATATATACTTACTGTAAAAATGGATACAGTTCATAGATGTTCTATATTTAATTTGCAGTTTCAAAGCACTCTCTACGGAGAGGTTTTATGGGTCTGAAATAATTTAAAAACACACTTTACTACAATCCATAGAAGGTAGTTTTTGCCAATTTGGGGAGTTATGGTGCCTTGTACTTTCCAAAGTAACCCAAACCGTATTTTTTTAAGAGTGATGTGCCACTCTCCCATTAGAAATGGGACTCCATCCCCACACCACAGGTGATACAGCCAAGAACCCACTAGTTTGCCTTTGGTACCATCTAATAACCCAAATATAAATGGCACGGCATTGGCAGAGGTCACCAGGATCCAATCAGCTTGATGAAAAATAGCAACTCGTCAATGCCATTTTGGATAGTTTGATCAGGAAACAGGTCATGTTTGGGGCAGGGGATGAAGGGGAAGAGGGTTATGTAATTTAAAAATTCTTTCTTTGATTCCAGAGAAAAATCATGGACTGGGAGGTCAAGAGTTCTGGGTTTAAGATGTTGAATAAGTTACTTGCTAAGCCTTCGTGCTTTTTTCTCATCAGTGAAAAGAGGGAATGCTATGATCGCAAGACACTTACATCAAATACTCGAATATTTTTAAATGCTTGTCTACCTGCTGAGATCAATAGCACCATTTTCCAATTAGAATTTTTTTTTAAAATCAGAACTTGTCACTGGCTGTTTCTTTGTACAGTATGAAGGTAAAAATATCAATGGAGCATCTCTATTTCAAGATTTTCAGTCTTCTCCCTACCAAGAAATTCTATTCCTAGAAGGCTATTGGATAGACTTAGAAATAAGGGTATTGAACTAAAGTCATTTATTTTCAAAAGGCACATATATTTCACCTTTTGCTGCACCTGCCACCAGCTAAGAACTATGCTAGGCCCTGAGAAAGTAAAGGCACATAGGTTCTAGGTCTCTGTCCTATGGAACTTAAAGTGTAGTGGGGCATACAAACATTTGGAAGGAATAATAAAGTAATTCAGATGTTATAAGAGAAGTCATCACAGAGTTAATGATCAAGTCATTCATCTGTTCATTCATCTGTCCATCCATCCTTTCAGCTATTCATCTGTCCATCCATCCATCCATCCATCCATCCATCCATCCTTCCATCCTTCCATCCTTCCATCCCTGCTTTCATTCACTCATCCATATATCCATCCATCCATCCATCTATCTATCCATCCACCCATCCTTCCTTCCTTCCCTACTTTCATTCACTCATCCATTTATCCATCCATCCATCCATCCATCCATCCATCCATCCATCCATCCACCCATCCACCCACCCACCTACCGACCCACCTCTAGGGTGTCAGAACCATCAGTGCTGAATCTCAGTGTGATATGAAGGCATGTGTTTGGGTTGAAGATCAAAGAGCTTGTCAAAGTCTGCAGAATAAAGTGGAGTTTCAGATGTGATGAGACCCCATATAAATATGGTATCAAAAAGGCTGGAAGCCTTACTAAGGCCAGATGTACAGATTGATGAATCTGAGACAAGTGGGGGAAAGATGTGCTTCATCAGAGGTTCTCAACCCTATTGGAATCACTTGTGGAACGGTAAAAAAAAAAAAAAAAATCCCGGTGCCTGGATTCCTACTCTGGGGAGTCTGATTTAATTGGGTTAGGGTGCAGACTGGGCTGCAGGATTTTGAAAAGCTCCCTGGATGATTCTAATTTGCAACTGAAGTTAGGAATAAAGATCGTGTGTGAGGGAAGATCTTTCTGGGTGATTAAAAGAAGTGCCTGCAGTGTCTGTGCCTTAGGTATACCAGTTAGTGAGTATATGGTACATGGGTGAGCCAGACTAGTTTAGCAGACCACTGGTTAGGTTAAATGTCACAGAGCTAAGAGACAAAGGAGTATATTGTTGACCACACAGCAGAGGCTAGACTCAGGTAGCAAGACTAATTCCAGCTACCCACGTTTTGGTATACAGAATTACTACTATCTGACTTGTAATGTTTGACCCCAAACTGGTCACAGGTCACAGGTCAAAGACACCACTGCCTCTAGCTAGGAATGACAGAAAGCTATGGGACTAGGGCTTCCTATCTTCCGTGTAGTGCTTGCCTTGTGGTACATTTAAAAGCAAGTCAGCGACTGTTGCTGAGTCACTGGCTGATGTTACTCATTCTTCGGTTATCTGGGTTTGTTCTTTTAACCTCAATCCTTTAAATGAAAGGAGACTGTTACCCAATGGAAATCATTCACTCGCTTTAGGTTAAAGCCATTGGAAATGGCAACAACTATCTCATTTTGTCACATCTTGCTAGGAAAGGACATATATCCACGGTTTAGCAGATGTTTATTGAGTCAGGCACTGTCGGGCACAGAACAGATCCACTGGTAAGAAAGAGAAAAATGATCTCTGCTTTCCAGGATCTTACTATCTGGAGGGGACAGAGAACTAAATAAGGAATGTCAGTGTAGCACAACCACCATACGCCTGCATGTTTCAGGCACTGGGCTATGTGAATCAATGATAAAGGTATGTAGCTATTAACGCAAAAGGAGCAAATTTAGTTCTGAAAGTTCTTTTCAATTTGGTTGCTTTATTTTAATTTCTTGTTAAATCAACATACTCTTTTATTGAATCTCTTCCTCAGTTGCCATGTCTGTTACACACACACACACACACACACACACATACACACACACATATGCACGCACACGCATGTGCGCACATACAGAGATTTTTTTTCTTTAAACTTTATTTTAAAGGTAGAGAATTTCAGAACCTATAGGGCTTGCTTTGGCACCCAGATTTCCTTAGCTTCCTGAAAACAGAGGAATCTATAGTATATTCCCTACAGAATATCTTTGGGGGAAAGAAATTACTCGTAGTTTGACGTCTCAGAAAGTAGTCAACTCCGTAGATCTGCGCTGCCCACTTACAGAGCCCTGAGACTCCAGTGTTCTTAGCTAAAGGTACAAATTTCCTTGAAAAAGAGACCCAAGCCAGGCATTTAATGATGATGTTCCAGATCCTACTCCCCCTGAATTCCAGGGAGTCCTTCATATAGGGTTGGTGACATCTGAAAATAGGTTTATATAGGTTAATGAGAAAAATGAGGCAAATGACCACTGTAAGTATTTTTTTCAATGACGATTATATGATTGGACTGATGAGTATATAATTAAAAGTGGCTGTGTTGGCATGGTTCTCTGTAATTTGTTGGTGTAAGGGAATTTTGCCTTTGATCATCAAAGAAGGTGTAGTCTGTGGCATGGCACACAGAAAACACTCAGCATATGCATACTTATGGGATGTATGCATGGGTGGGTGAGTGGTGGTCAGTGGATGGACGGATAGGTGGTTGGGTGGGAGGGTGGGTGAACGGATGGATAGATGGATGGACAGATCGTTGATTGGATGGATGGATGGATAGATGGATGGGTGGATGGTTGGTTGGATGGATAGATGGATGGATGGATGGATGGATGATGGATAGGTGGATGGGTTGGTAAAGGGATGAATGCCTGTTCCCCTTTAGGGACTCTTTACAAAAAGGCATTGATCCTCAAACTTTAACATGCAAGAGTATTCCCAGTTTGAACTCATTAAAACAAGAATATTCTGGGGTGTCACTCTCAGAAATTCTGAATTCAGTAGGTCTGGAAAGAATCTTGAAGAACCTGTATTTTTTCAACCAGTGTCTCAGGTTGTCATGGTATGCATACTCTTGCCCTCCTGGATCCTAATTCATTTCTATTTCTACTGTATCTTCTATTTTATTGATTTTGCAGGAATCATTTGTCGTTCCACGTTGCCTACATTCAGGAGGCGCTGCTTTCAAATTCACATCAAAGGCAGTTTGGAAGGGATTGGGGTCTCTGTTGCCAGAGACAGCTCTCCTGTGTCTCATCAGGACCTCCTTTCAGGATGCTCCTCAGCAAGCCTGGGTGTGCCTTCCACCTGAGCCAGTGGGCCAGGTCAAAGGGCAGACTTGGAAAAGGATGATCTGGAGGTGAGCAAGAGGGAAAGGTTCATCTTCTGAACTAGAATGTCTCCCGGAGGAGAGACAGGCCTTGGACAAGGACACCCCGTAGGTGACTCTCCACGTGGTATGATTTGGAGGTGGCCTCTCCTTTCTCCTTCTCCATGGCTGAATCTCACGCCAGAAGGCAGAAATTTGGGGTCAGTGGGGTATTCATTTTTTTTTTTCCTGGAAGAAATCTGATTGTGAAGGAGAGAAGTAAAGGCCTGAGGGTGCTGGATAAAGGCTCCTAGGTGGATAAGTAGTTTGACACATCGGTGATTTCCTTGTAGGACAAGTTTACTCTCAGGGATGATAGTCATTTTCTAAGCAAGAGAGATCGCTTCACATTGTGTTTAAAGGCTTAAGTAATGTATTCTGTCAGGCAATTCTTTGAAATGGTTTTCCAAGTGAATGCATCAGAAAGTGCCTAGAAAGAATGCCTGGCACGGAAAGAGGACAGCATCAGCAACGGGAGCTGCCTGAATCAGAATCTAACTTGAGGTGTTTCGTACATACAGCAAGGTGCACGCATTTTAGATAGACAGCTCGATGGCTTTTTACTTATTTATATACCCATGTAACTTATTTATACACCTGTGTACATACTACCCAGGTCAAGATAGAGAACATTCCCGACACCTTAGAAGGCTTACCTGTACCCATTTCCAATCATTGAATCCCAGCATCTTTAAGAGCTAACTCCTGTTCTGATTTTTATCACCACAGCTTTCTGTGCTTGAGTTTTATAAACACAATCATACAGTATGCCCTCTTTTGTGCCTGGCTGCTGTCACTCATCATTATGCCGTGGGATTCACCCACAACAATCCAGTCGTCTTTACTGCTGCGTAGTATGCCATTGTCTCCAACATTTTATTATTATGAAAACTATCAAATGTACATAAACATTGGAAGAATTGTTCAGTAAACACTCATAGAGGCATCACCTAGATTGGACAATTAACATTCGCCTCTACTTGCATTTTGCCCATTTATCGATCCATCAATGCATATTTATTTTTTGATTCATTTCAAAATAAGTTGCAGACATCAGTCATTCACTCCTAAACACTGAAGCAGGTGTATCATTTTTGCATTACTGAACTAGAGGTTGATGTTTGCTTATGGTTGTTTTGTTGAAGGTATGCCTTTTTTTTTTTAATAGAGTAATGTAATGATAAAGAGCCAACATTTATTGAGTATGGACTTTGTACCAACATTGCAATAAGCACTTGGCATGTAGATATATATTGTTACTTCCATTTTAAGATACAGAAACTGAGCTGTGAAGATATAACACTATTGATTTGTCTAAATTTATAGAGAAAGCATATCAACCCTGGATCGTGGCCAGTGTGCCAGCATGTGATGCACTTGACTGTGAATTAAAAAACATGGTTTCAGTGGCCCATCTCTGCCACTTATTAGCTATGTGACTTTGGGCAAGTGAACTAACCTCTCTGAACCTCAAATTTATCCAACGGTACAATGATGATAATAATAAGAATGCCACTGAGTTATTGTTGACGATCAAATGAGATGTTTAAATGCCTTGGAAAATACCTGCCTCGTTCAGATTCACAGTCTTAACACTTCCAACTAGAAGATTCTGGTAGAACAAACAATGTTACTCAGCCCAGTTTTGTTGTCCTCGCTGTTGTTTGTTTTGGCTTTGTCCTTGCTGAATTGTAATTTGATTCCATTTAAGCAGCTCCCTCTGCAAACACAAACACCGCTCTTCTCTGTCTCTTCCCTCAGTGATGTTATAATATCTAGAGGCTTATTGATTATTTGTTTGATTCTATTGTGAGCACAGGAGCAGTTCTTAGATTAAGACTATTAGATTTTCCCAAACAGTATTGCCGTGGTTTATACAATTGGACAAAACGGGTGATCTAATTTGGACTCAATTTGCTCTAAAGCAGAGCTGGAGGAGGGAGGTGGTGTGATTTGGTTCCGAGCCTGAGAACAAGTGGAAAAAAAGTTATCTCCAGGTGATATCTGTGTGCCTCATCAATTCCAGATACACTGCGTGAGCAGGTCTGAGAATTCCACGTTTTTTGCTTGGTTTCTTGTCTATGAGCTAAAGAACCTAGCCAACTGAGATATTAAACCCATTGATACAATTTATTTTTCCACGTGAAATATCTCAGGGAAAAAAAAAAGTACCAGGTTGAGTTTTTTTGAGGCACTGTGTGCTAAAAGACTATGGGTTAAGGGGAGATAACAGATATGCCCAGAAGCGATTCATTTCCTGATAGCTGCTTTGGACGGAACCAAATGGAAAATGTTTCTTTTCTTTCACTGTACATCCCCACCCTGACATCTAAACCTTTTTTATTATACCATCTATATAGAAGTTCCATTTCTGTGTTTTACCTTAACATTATAGCATAGTTCCATGAAATTACTGAGTTTCCATGAATATCATTTTTAATGATGGCTATAAATTCCATTTGTTGGCTCTTACTGTCGTTTATTTAACCATTCCTCTAATATTGGAATTTTAGATTGCTTACAGATATTCCTTTTTATAAATAAGGCTATAAAGTAACATATGAGCATTTTAGAGTAATATATATAATATATAATATTTGACTATTTTCTAAGATTAGATTTCCAGAAATAGAATTATGGGGTAAGAAAGTGTACACATTTTTAAGGGGCTTGAATATATTGAGTAGTTATTTTAATGGCATGTCAGTATCATTGAAAATTATGGTTTGGGTTCAAATCCCAAGTATCACCTGTCCTACTTTGGGGAAATCACTTAACCTGTCTGTGCCTTGGTTGCCAAATCTGTGAAATGGGAAAAATAGTAATGCCTACTTCATAGAGGTGTTGTAAGGATTGTATGAGCCGATGATAGATACATAGATAGATAGATAGATAGATAGATAGATAGATAGATAGATATGGGGATGCCAAAAAAATGTATACAAGTGGACACTTGGGATCAACGTTGCTCAAGCAGTGGTTTGCCATAATCAGAAGTGTCTGGATGCTGATGGTAACCACTTTGAGCACCTCTTGCAGAAGTCAAACGCGACTTGTATCATCTTTTGTTACCAGTATGTATTATTATAATTTTAATAGTTTTTTTCCTTTCTTAAGATGTGTATACATTTGTGTGTGTG
The DNA here is from genome assembly GCF_001890085.2 of Hipposideros armiger. Classification (NCBI taxonomy): domain Eukaryota; kingdom Metazoa; phylum Chordata; class Mammalia; order Chiroptera; family Hipposideridae; genus Hipposideros; species Hipposideros armiger. Next base: position 87,607 of record NW_017731452.1, on the reverse strand, counting down.
TCTGTGATTTTATATATATATATATATATATATATTTTTTTTTTTTACTAAGCCCTTGCTAGATGCCAGACACATCTTACATGCCATATATATATATAGAGAGAGAGAGAGAGAGGCATGTAAAGGCTTAGTAAATATATCTATTATCTTTATTATTACCTACTATTATTGCCTTAATGGAGGAAGGATCTATGGAATACACAGAAATCACCCAAAGGCTTCCTTTGATCCACTGTTTCAGTGTGTCCCCTACTAGAACTTGGCGTATAGCCACTCACCAGCCCTTGAGATGCCCCATGTGTGTTTTAGCCTATTTTCCTGAACTGAGTTGCTTCTCTTAGAAGCCCATCAATACTGAATTGTATGGAAGGGAAGACGCAAAATCATGGTCCAAAATTTTTTTCAAGTGGACAAATCCACCCCTGAACGATTGAGAGGTGACCGCTCCTGCCCACCCAGGCTTTCTAAGGCAACTGACCACAGCAAACGGCCAAGACTGGAACCATACAGATTTGACTGGTGAGGGTCAGGTGGGCATTAGGTTCCCTTTGATTGAAGGAAGGGTCACCGTGAAGGTCAGGAGCTGGCTGCTGCAGGCAGTGGCACAGAGTTCAGAATCAGTGGGATCTATAAAAGGAAGGGGCAGGACGGGAGGGTATGGGCTGGGCTCCGCCCACCTCAGCCCCACTGCAGCATCCTGGGCCATGGGGGCGGCAGCAGGAGGGGGCAGGGAGCGTCCCTCACCTCCCTCCCCCCACAGTCTTGTGTTCTCACTTCTCATTTAGCATTGACCTGAACATAGTGTGTGTGTGTGTGTGTGTGTGTGTGTGTGTGAGTGAGATCTCCCTTTCCTCTGAGTCCTCTAACAGCAAGCAATGGGTCTTACTCATCTCCTTGTTTCCAACTCCTCGCCTATTGCATGGTCTGTAGGAGACGATCTGTATGTGTAGATGAATGAATGAATGGGTTGCTTTCAGAATACCCAGAAAGTGCATCCCATAGCCCTGCCCATCTTGGCCCACTAGGAGGACTGTGACCTCCGACCCTGGGCAGGAAACGGGGGCTCTGAGCCCTGGCCACTCTGTTCAGATGGACAGAAAGAGTCATTGCTAATTGCTGGAGAGACCAGGTCTGGTGGTGCCAGGCAGTTCGCTGGGGAGTTCTCGCCAGTTTCGCAAAAACGGGGCAGCCCTCTTAATTATGGATGCAATTATGTTTCATTGTTAACCATCATGAGCAGAGGGACGGTAAGATGACTGTGAACAGTTCCACAGTTCACTTCAAGCGTAAACTTTGACCTCAAAGCAATGGGATGGGGGCCTCTTTCCAAGGACCCTGTTGATGGTGACAATAAGCATAAAGCCCCAGCTGCCAAGAAGGCTGATAACAGGAGAGCAGAATGGTGTCTTTCCTTTCTTCTTCTTTTTCTAAACCATGCTCATTGGTTTTAGGAATCATTAGCATGGTAAAGATTAAAGCTACTGGAGATAGCACAGATTGCTTCATTTTATTATGTTCAATTGGATTGGATCTGAGCCATTTGCAAAGTGCAGTATTACCATAAGAAGGGACTTGGAATGTTTGTCACATAATATCCCTTCATGGAGAAGGCAGTTTCTTAAAATTAAGAAAAAAAAAAGACTTGGAATACCATGGCTTTCTTCTGTTTTCAAAAAGCAATGAAATAGAACTCTATGTGTCCAAATGGACTGACTGTGGTCCAGGTACCTGGTTCCTGGTTCTTTTGTCTGTAGGTACTTCCTTCAGGGGACAAAGTAAAGAAAGTAACGCTCAGGACACCTGTCCTGACTTTTCAACCAGAGCCATTCGCCTCTTATTAATCTCACACTGTTGTATTCCACCTAAGATACTATTCATGAGAAAGGGGATTCCTGCTACTTTAACAACACTTAAAAAAAAAAGTATGTTAAAAACATTATACTCAGTGAAAGATACCAGTTGCAAAGGACCATGTGATTCCATTTATGAAGAGGCAAATCTGTGGAGACAGAAAGTAGAAGAGTGGCTGCCTGGGGCTGAAAGGGCATGGAGGGATTGGGGCATCACAGCCAAGGGAGCAGGATTCTATTTGGGACAATGAAAATGTTCTAAAGTTGATGCGTTGATCATTGCGCAGCTCTGTGAATATACTAAAAACGATTGAGTCGTACATTTTAAATGGGTGAAATGTACGGTATGCGAGCTCTATCTCAATAAAGCTGGTGAAACATAGTATGAAACCCATGATGGAATTCAACCAGTCTGACACTCAAGTGTCCTAAGTGTCCCCAGTTAAGCCTGGACTGGGACAGAAACCCAGGTGTGGCTTGAGCAGCACACAGTAGAATGGACCTGTTACCTGTACCCTACTTCCATTGCCACCAATGAGGCCAGTAGATCTTTGATAGCCAGCCGTATCACCATGGTGACTTTCCATTGCATAATCGGATTCATCTTGGCACTGCTATAATTGTATTTGATTCCCCGTCTCTGCCCACTACAGTGCAAACCGCCTTGAGGGCAGAGTTTCCAGTTCATTGTGAGTTATTTTTGAATAGTATCAATTACAATGACCTTATGCCCAGCAGTGGACTTGTTGTTGAGAATGTACAATGAATAGACATGACTCGGGCTCTAGACAGACAGCTCACAGTTTATTTGTGGGAAAACTGGAACAATCTAGTGAAGCCAGGGAAGGTGTCAACAAGGAGCTTAGGTTTGATCTGGGTCTTGAAGGATGCCTAGCAGCCCACCAAATATGGATGCAGTAGTGTAAGACGTCCAAGGTAGAAGAAACAGCATGGGAAGGCCATGGAGCTAAGAAAGAACGTGATAGAATGCTAGGATCCTGAGAAATGTGCTGAGAATTCATTTGAGATCACAATTTAGAAAGGTAGTATAGCGTATGCCTTGTCCAGAACTTTCATGGAACAATGTATACCACTCTCTCACCCCATAATTCTTGGTGGCAGCTTAACCTAGCTTATGACAAAAGGGGGTAGTCTATTGGTTTGTGTAGTAGGAAGTCTTGGAGTTATAGCTTCAGGCATGGCTGGATCCAGGGGCTTAAATATATAACCCGATTATTTGCCTCTTTCCAACTTTTGGCTGTGGTGGCCTCTGGCTTACTTATACAGTAGGCTTTCTCTACCTGGTGGGAGAGGTGGTTACGACAAGGACCAGACTCCCGTTCTCACATAATATTAACAACAGCAGGAGACCTTTTCATTCTGTCTCCCAGGATATATGTATCCCAGGGAAGATACTAGTCCAGCTTAGGTCACATGCTGTATCCCTGATCCAATCATTGTGGTCAAGAAATAGGCAGTTTAATTAGCCAACCAATGTCTTGTGTCTACCATGACGAGAAAGGAATTGGACGTTTTAACTGGCCCACAGGATCAAATGAAGTGAAGTGTGCTTTTCAGAATAGAAGAAAAAGGAAGAACACATGTGCTGGATGGGCAAAACTGTAGTTAATCCCTTATAGCCCCTAGGATTTTTTTTTCCATGTTTAGGCATTAAACTACATCTCTGGTATCCTGTTCTTGTGATGTTGGATTTCAAACCTTAGCTGAGGCTTTTACACACTCACATCTGTTAAATTCCATTTAGGTAGACTATTAACAAGAGAGAATTAATTAATTCTTCTTCCCTGGACCTCAGTTTCCTCATCAACAAAATGGGGATATTAGTGCGGACGTTGGAGTCTGTTTATGAAGCTCCTATGGGAGCATGGAGCACACACTCAGAGGCCATGAGAGTTCTTCCCAGGCCAGGTCGGGGCTTGTCCACCTGCTGTGTACACAGAACCTCCCTCCACTTGTCATGTTAGCAAACTCGGATCTGACTGACGGAAGGGATCCCCTTACACCCAGCAGCCTCAGACCTCTCGGGAGAGAGCAGGTTGTTCTTGGACCAGGGAAGTTGAGGCTTGGGGCAGGTGGCAGAGTGGCGTGGGTTCCCCTGGACATCAGCTGCCATGCTTGGAGGGGCGTTCAGACAAAGAGCGAAATTTAAATTCATGTAATGTTGCTGTTTGTCACATGGAATACTTAAGACATCTGCTCCAAGTCTGGCATTATAAATGAAGGGAAGGGATCCAGGAGTGCTTTATTAGGTGGGAGCTGTTAAGTGAGCGCCACATATTTCAAGGCAGGATCTTAATCAGACATTATTTATATCTATAATATTTTACAAATTAAAAGCTGTAGAAATAGCCACCGGAAGGATGTCAGCAAGCAGGGGTGGAAAAAAAAAAAAAGCCTGAAGCCTAGAAGAGAAAGTCTGATCATTTGGGGGTGGAGGGTAGGACGGGGCGGGGGGAGGGATAAAAATGAAAGTAGCAAATTTACCATCATTGGCAGGTGTCTAAATGTTCCATTTAAATTAAATGGCCTGTGCCATAAAGCAGCATGGGTACTGCACACCCTACCCTGTTTGTGTTTCGGCTACACAGCCTGTGTTTCTTTCCCTTTCAAGCTTAGCCACCTTCTCCTCCCTGACACTGGGTCACCCAGGGCTTCCACTTTCCTTTTACTTTAGTTCATTATGCTCTGTGACTCAGTGGAAATATTTTTTTTAAAGCGTTCTTAATTTTAATTAATGGCAAACTTAGAACAAGCCCATTTAATAAATCTGTTCTCTGAACTTAACAAGTCTCCTCGCCTGTAAGGGCCTCCTGTCATTTTATTAGTGCCAGAGCCTCCCAACCGAATGGCTGAATAATTGACAAAAACTGCAGGTAAGGCATGAGACACGTAATTGATTCATACAATCCCTTCCCGGAACGCACTGAAGAGTTAATTATTTCTCCTGCAGTTGGGACTCAGCTGTTGTTTCCACTGGGATTAAACAGCTGTCAGCATTGTTAATGACATCAAATTCATGCATTAAAATCTTCTCATTCCCTTCCCATAGAAAGTGGGGGTTTCAGAAATCTCTGCCACATCCCCCTTTACGAGGAAGTGAAAATCCAAGAAAAGATAACGGCCCTTATTACAAAACCACAGACCGGAGCTTGTGTTGATGGAATCTCGTAATGAGTAATTAAGCCGCTTTGCAAAAGTCGGGGCTGTCATGTTGGCTTTTGGGTACTTACATTCCATGGTGGAAGCAGCTGGGTAGACTGGGAAGGTGATAAAAGAAGAAAAGTAGCGTTCTTCTAGAACTATCTCCATTGTTTAACAACACGCACACACAAAGGGTTACTAAGTAATTAACCAACCCAAAATGAACTTTTATGTGTTCTTGATGTATACCTGCAAATTTCTTCAAACATCTGTAACAATATGTCTGATCAATAGGAAGTCTCTGCTCTTTTTTTTTTTTTCTGTTTCTTTTTCTTCTTGAGGAGAATTTTTTTTTTTCTGGGTAAGTCCGGCAAATTGTAGGAAAATAAACTGTAGGGTTCTGCGATTGTTTTGATAGAGATGGTTTTGTTTTCCAAGGCAATGTCCTAGCAAACGAAAGTTTGAATCCTGAGTTTGACTGAGAAATCTGTCCCCAAGGAAAAAGTAAATGGAAGTATTTCTCAGTGTCTTGGGCAACACAAATTCCTCTGGCGATAGGGGAGCAGAAGCAAGAAGGTGGGGGCTTTTGAGCTGGGAGCCCCATTCCCACTGGGAAAAGAATTGGGAAATTTCTTTCCCCACCTAGGGAAAAGGGTGCCTGTGTAGAATTTTGCATTTTCCTTCAGCTTTTTCACATCACATCACCAGACCTAGGATTATTTCAAGATAATTGTGTTGCTAGTTCACTTTCTTTCCGCCTGCACCGCCTGCCCCCCACTCTCCGGCAAGACAGAACTCACACAACATTTATGTTGAGTGTTTAAAATTATTTTTTATTTTCTAAAATGTTTCACCTTTCAAAAAAAATCTTGTAATCAAAAAGTGCTATCTCCCCACTTCTGCGCAGTGTGATTTCACATATCAAATGATAACAGGGGAACTCAACCTGGCTAATACCAGAGTACAGAAAGGAGAGAAGGAATGAGGGAAACCCGGAACAGAGGGATGCAGGGTGAATAAAAGGGGGGGGTGTCACAGATTCTTTTGGATTTGTGTTAGGAGGAAAACCATCTCTGAGGGACCCACAGAAGCATGGAAGCAAAGCAGTTAAATAAATAACCACCTTCCAGCCCAGATAATAAAATAGGAGAGTTTTATGTGTCACATCAATAAACATCTTAATTGAACAGCACGTGGGTTCTCTGAGCCTAACACACTCCTCAGACCCTACTAGCTTCCTAAAGCGTCTAAGTAAAGGAGAAAACCACTCAGACTCTAGTTCTGCAATGAAAGGAGGCTTTATTTTCCAGAGCCAGGCCCAGGTATGATGTGATGAATCCATCTTGGTGAAGAGTATCAACCAAAATCAACCGTATATTATGTTTTAAAAGCATCATGTGTGGGCCGGCCGAGTGGCGCGATGGTTAAGAACTGGCTTGGGACGCCAGAGGGCCCCGGTTCGGATCCCACATATGAGGGCCAGTGACACTGCCCTCTACAGCTAAGATGCTGAACAACAGCTCAACCTGGAGCTGGGCTGCCGTGAGTCGCTGGCGATGGCGTAGGCTGCAGCCCCTGCTGCAGTGGGTTGCCATGGGCTACCGTGTGTAGTGAGCGGCCAACAGCCGCCGTGAGCGGCCATCCAGAAGCCGGCGACTGATCTGCCTCACCCGGGAAGAGCGCAATGATGGTACCAACTTGGGCCAGTGAAGCAACGTCCTCCACAACTAGACTGAAGAACAAAAGGGCAGCAACTTGTCTGTTCCCCTTCCCCCAATTCCCCAGCGCTGTTCCCATCCCCTAAGTCCCCAATAAAAATCTTTAAAAAAAGAAAGCATCATGTGACACACAAGGAATTATTTCCGTTTTGTTTTGTTTTTGATTTAGTAGAAGCCTAATATCACTGACTCATAGGAAATGGCACCTGATGGAAATTGCTCAGCCTAACTAGCCAGTGCTGTTAGCAGTTACCACTTGGCCCAACCCCAAGGCCCACACTTGGTCTCGGATGTTGGGTCCCTCAGCTCTCCACCCTTGAGAAGACTATGTTCAGGGCGTAACCTCCCAGGGCCTGCAACCCAGGGTGGGAGGCAGAGGCAATTTATTACCTCAGCTTCCCATCCACAGGAGGCCCAGGGAGGCCTTGAAATTCGCAGCTGCAAGTCAAATTCCGCCGGCGCAGTCAGGGAATTTAACTAGGCCTCTCCGGACAGGAAGAGAGAAGGACATTCCTAGGCTTACGCGCTGAGCGCCCTAAGCCCCTCCCCTCTCCTGATGGGACCTCCGTGCGAAGGCCTCTCACACTGGCATGTCTGGGTCTCTCCTTTGGCTTTGTCGTTCTACGTGTCAACTTGGGTCTTGCTTGGCCCCCTCAGAATTTCTGGCTGCCAATAAAAGGCACCCACAGCCCCACAGTCTCAACACTGTTAAGCTTTACGATATACTTACTGTTTCGTGAGCACTTACAAGAATGACCTCGTCTAATCCAGGAGTGCCCAACTGGGACTGATTTTCCTCCCCCCAGGACAGTGCTGGAAACACTTCAGGTTGTCACGTCTGGGAGGAAGTGCTGTGGGCATCTAAGGAGTAGAAGCCAGGGATGCTGCTAAACATCCCGTAATGGACAGGACAGCCCTTGGCAACACAGAGCGATCCAGGCTCAAATATGGGTAGTGCCGAGGGCAGGAACGCCTGGCCCAGAGTGTTCTCATCCTTTCATTTTACCATTGCCTCCCACCTCCAGGAGCCTCTTCACACATCATTTGCCTCCTCGCCCCCGCCCCTGAGGTTTTAATCCCACAGATACACTGCGTATCTGTTTCTGCACTGTCTGCATATCTGTGCTTTACACAGTAAAAAGGTAAACATTTTTTCTTCCCCACCTCTTCCACCCCCAAGGACCAATTTTCACCCCCCTGGAGGTGTCATCACCCCCACAGGGACCCATAGTCTAGAGAAGGCTTTCGCCGTGGGTAACACGGAGCCACTTGAGGCTTTTGAGGAAGGGAATGTAGTGATGGGATTCAGTCTTTAAAATAACCCAGGCAGGATAGGCAAGACCCGTGGCTCCTAGATCTATAAGGCCCCTCCCCACGAGGACCACGCCTTCTCTTCTAGCGATCCCAGCCACGTGGCAGCCACCTGCTCCCTCACGCCGTGCCCCTGCCAGCCTTGATCACTTGCCACCCTCCTGCCTTTTTAGCTGCCAGTGCTTGGGAACCTTTGTGAAACCTCCTTCTGGACGTGTGCCACTCCTTTCAGTGGTGCACTTAGCCAGCTCCCCCCAGGAGGGGGTCCAGCAATATTAAGGGGCACTGTTCCACCTGAGTATAAATTTCAAGATTGTGTCTTTCTCGTCCACCCTCGGATGCCCTACACAGTTCCTGGCACGGAGTAGGCCCTTGACCATTATTTCTTGAGTGAATGAATGAATGAATAAATGAACAAGGGCTTTTCTCCTTGCAAAGCTCCTTGCACCTTTTAATCTAGCCAGCATCTTGTGAAACACACCTACTTCTTTCTGATCTTCATTTTTAGGTAGTTTTGAAATGAGAACCGATGAGGCTGCTTTTGCTCTTGACACGCCGGGTCTTCACACACACCCAGCACCCAGGGCCGTGTGGTCAGAGTCTCAGATCCGGAACACGTGATGTGCGTGGGCCTGTGAGTAACAGAGCCACACAGTGCAGGACGGAGGCAGCCTGGGAAGCCGACAGAGCGAGTAATTTCTGAACAAGGGACCCAGGAGGCAGAGCGCGAGTGGTGTGATGTGGTACAAGGAGCAAAGTATGCACATGCCCCTGCAGCTCCATCTAGATATCAGGGATGGAGCCAGGGCAAGGATGTAGGTCAGAAATTGTCGACTTGGGAGGGCCGTGACCTTGGCATCCTCGGGCCTTAACATCCAAACCCATAAGATGGCCCCTGAAACAAAATAGTACAAAGAGGAAATGCCTGCCGCACACTGGGCGCTCAGCAGTTGTTACTTCTCTCTTCCCCACACCGGGTCTCTTCGCTGCAACTTCTGTTTCAAATACTGTTCCATGAAGCCAGTTTTAGTGCTGACGTTTGCAGTGTCCCCTGGATGGCTGGTTCCGATGTAAACATGGAGGGCAGGGAGCTGAGATCTCCAAATTACGTGCCCCACCCCCCAACTCCCACCTCATGACCTTTTCTTTTTAGTAGGCCCACCCAAAGGTGAGATTCCGTACCTCTGGTTTTTTTTCCTTTTGTTTTTTCCTTTTGTTTTGTTCAGTCGAGAACACAGACTCATCAGAGAAGTTCCCTGGTCTGAGAGAAGCAGGTTCTTCGCTGAGGCTGACGCACAGGTCCACACCCCAATGCTTTTCCTGCCTTCAGGCAATTTTATAAGAGCTGTTATATCTTCCTCCTTCCCCCTCATCAGTGGTATTTCAGGCACCGTACACATCTTTAAGTCAAGAGGTTGTTTTGAACCACTCCTTTCAGCAAGACTTACTCAGAGAGCAGGGCAGCAAGGACTCCAGAGCTCGCCAAAGGGGAGGAGGGGACGATGGCGTTGGTCAGAAAGGGGTGGAGTGCAGGCCCCTGAATCTAAGTGGCCCCCTACGGGGAATGGGGAGTCCCTGTAGGAGCCTGGGGGGGTGGGCAAAATCCCCCAGATAATGTTTATTTGCCTGATTAGTTATGACGGCAGAAGCTCTTAGAGTAGCCCTATTCCTGCCCTGGCCCCCCAGACAAACCAGACTCCAGAGACCATTGCACATGAGCTAAATGAGCCTGCCCCTTGGTTTGTCCCTCCTAGAAACCCCCCACAGCCCTCCTCTCCACACAGGTCCTCACTGGGGACAATTTCTCTTTCTTTTTTTTCCTGAGGGGCTTAACATGCAATGTTTATATAAACACAAGAGGTAGGAGTGAGGAAATAGAAGCAGCAACACGGTGGAAGCTGAGCCTGAGGAAAGGGCAGAGGCGGCAGCACGGGTTGCTGGCGGGGGAGGGGGTTGGCCGCAAGTCTGTGAGTGTCCTGCCGACCCCCTTCCTGGTCCTGGCCCTGGGGAAGACACCACTCCCATCTTACCCTCACCCCCAACCCCCTCTGGGATGAGTTCTTGCCTGAAAGCAGCAGACACACCAGCAAGGAAACTTCAGGTACATTTATCATCATCATCATTATTATTATTATTACTATTATTATTATTATTTTGGTCATTGAGGTGAAATTCACATACCATAAAATTAACCGTTTTAAAGCAAACAATCCCATAGCATTTTAGTACATGCACACGTTTGTGCAACCACCACCTCTGTCTGGTTCCCAAATATTTCATCACCCCCCAGTAAAACCCTGTATTCACTAAGCAGCTATTCCCTATCCCTCTCTCCCCCGAGTCCTCAGGGGACGTCAGTCTCTACGGACTTGCCTATTCTGGACAATTCACGTGAAAGGAATCACATGATACGTGACCTTTTCTGTCTCCTTTCACTTAGCATGTTTTCAGGGTTCATCTATTCTGTAGCACGCATTGCTACTTCATTCTTTTTTACGGCTGAATACTATTCCATGGTAAGCTCATACCACATTTGCGTCTCCATTCATCCACTGATGGACATTTAGATGGTTTCTACCTTTCGGCTATTGCGAACGGTGCTGCTATGAACAAGTATTTGCCTAGGTACCTGTTTTCAATTCTTTTGGCTCTACACCTAGGATCAGCATGTATCCAATGACGGATCATATGGTAATTCTGCCTTTAACTTTTGGAGGAGCTGTCAAAACTGTTTTCCACAACAGCAACGGACAAGGGTTCTAGCCTCTTCACATCCTCGCCAACACTAGTTATTTGCTCGGGTGCATTTTGGTCTCCCTCTCACCCCCTGTCTCCCTGTCATCTTCACACCAGTGGAATGCGACGAGGCTCTAAGGAGCTGCATGACCTTCCTTAGTGTTCCGCTGTTTGTGGGCAGCCTGGGGGCCCTACCTGCTCAGAACTCCAATCTTCCTTTTTCTCATCCAGACACGGCAAGTGTGTCTTTCCTCTAGAATCCTCCCTGGGCTCATTTGATCTGATGGTCCATGCATGGTGGGTTGTCACACAAATGATTGCCAAGGGAATCCGTGTCAGTGTAGAACATGTGCAAACACAGAGCAGAAAGCACACAGTGGTAAAACAAGCCATTCCACGACCCTCAGTCAGGCAGAACCCCTCTACTTTAGTAGTTTATTTCTTTCTAGTCTCCCCCCGCCCTCCCCGCAGCTGGTTTTATATCATTTTAGTTAGGAATTGGTTTGGTGCCAAGTAAAAACTGCTACTGTTACTAAGATCAACAACAAGATAGACGTGTGTTTCTGTCTTAGAGCAAATGGGTGATGCGCGCCTTCGTGGAGTTGCTCTGATGCTATGCCCACTGTATTGGGGGAAGGGCTCTTTCCACCAGCTTTTGCCTGGGAATGGATGAGGAGCAGGGGAAAGGCCCCAGGGTCAGTGGGAGCTGGCTGAGGCCCCTGTGTGGATTTCACAAAGGTTTCAACAGGCCCGGAAAGTAGAGATTTGTCAAACAGGCGTTCCTGCTAAAGAGCTTGCAGGGCCTTGTTCCTCAGTCATCTCTAAGACGATGCACAGTACCCATTTCTCAGGTACACCTGAGACAGGAGGTGCCGGAGAACCGGAAAGGTCCCTGGCGGCCCATGTCTTCTGCCTTTCTTTCTCAGCTTGGGAAGTAGCACTCATTGTCTCAACAGGATGACTGCATTGGTGACGCTGCCTTCATCCAAAAGATGTGATTGCTAACTGAAGGACGCGTAGTGATATATAAGTCAGCATGTGGCCGCCCTATCCCCAGACTCCCACTCCAAATCCATGCTGAACTACGGTTATCCTTCCCCTTTACAATCATCTTGTTTGTCAACCTTCATTGTGAAGCAGGTTACATTAGCTCCATTTTACAGATGGAGAAGTTGAGGCAGGGTTTGCCATACACAACTCGTCTCCCTCAGCATTTCCATTTCTTAGTTTTAGGTAAACATTTTCCCTGCTCATTTTACTCCGACAGTGTCCCTGAAATCATTTTCGTTCCCTTGGCTGTAACCAAGTCTATACAATGCACTTGAATTGGCAACGTCAGAGGCAACCCTCAATTTTCACAATTAATTGTGCTGCAGTTAATTAAATTGATTGCCTGGCACTCCAGCCTCAATTAAAGCCCTAATAGTTTGTTTATTTATTTTGTCGTTTACAAAGCATTTTTACCTGTACCATCCCGCAGGATGCTATTTGGGCATCCTGGTTATGGGTATAATAATGTGTCTGATTATTCCATAGTTAGCGTCAGAGGAACCGCACATGGATTTTCAAATCGGATCGGAATTTTGACCTTGAGAGTGAGACCAATCTACTTACTCTGCTTAGTTCTCCCAAGGAGACAGAAGTCCTGGTTTAGCTACTAAACTTGTTGCCTTTTAAATAAGCATTTTTCAGAAGAGCGTATTTTCATCATGAAAAAGAAGAGTAGGAGAGTATTATCTTGAACATGCTCTCTACTTTTAAAAGAGTCCAATTTTACAATTCTGTAGGATTGAGCTCACAGCACAGTGGGTCAGGGTCCCATTGTCTCATGCCTTCGGAAATATTGAGATAGAGTTATGTAAGAGCCCAGGACTGGCCCCCACATTTTGGTTCTTGATTTATGTATAGATCTGTGCTAAGGAGCTCTTTGCTCCGTGGCCATTGGGTATGTTTGTATGTAATGCAACAGTGCTGTCCAGACCCCTCTGACCTCATTAAAGCTGTTTCTGTGTGTTTATATGTCTTGGTGTTGATCCTCTGTTCTACCCGGGAGGACCCCGGGCTGCCAGGCTTTTCTGAAATCGGCATGTGGTCTCTCTGACGTCTCTGCATGCATGCGTCAGCCATCTAAAATGGCTTCACCTATACCTCCCAGCACTGCTCCCTTATGTCTTCTTCAGAATTTCTCTGTGCTTGCTAATGCCTGAGCCATTTCATGATCTCTACATGAATATCCAAAAATGCCAAGAGAGAAAAAAAATGCCAACAGGGTTCTTCCAAGCAGAGTGGAGGGAGCAGGAAAAAAGCAGGGAGATGTCTATGCCAGCACTGACCACTTTCAGGATGGTTTTCATACTGACTGCCACTTAAGTCCAGTACAGCCCTGAGAGATAGATAGAACCAGCTCTGTTTCTATGCTGAGGAGCAGAGCAGAGCAGGGCAGTGAAACCATTTCTCTGGACTACACCAAAGATGGTTTGGTTTCAGAGTCCTTGCTCTGTCCATTATGCCAGGTTCCACCCAAAAAGTTAAATGGCTCCTTCAGCAATCCCATGGATTTGGACTTATTTGGGGTGAAACGTGCCCTCTGCAGGATCTGGCCCCATGTAAGCGACACCAGGCTGGGGCTAAGCATCATGGGGTTTGAATTCCTTCTCCTTAATTGCTCTGAGGAGAGAGAAGGAAAAAAAAAGCCTCTCTAGTGCATCCGCCTAAGAAATAGGAATGTGCATTTGCATTCCTTCCAACCTGTGTGTTTGCAAAATATAGACAGGCAAGTTTGAATCACTTTGACTTTGAAAGCATGATTTTGAGCAATTATCTGGGGGGAAAAAATACCTCCTACTCACTAAATAGGTCTGTCAAAAAGACTCATAGTACAGCGAGCCATTGCTAGAATACACATGTGTGCTGGTAAACCGGCCCCAACCAATTAAGTAGCAAAATGTCTACTGCATTCAGGCCCTTCCTGGTCCACAGACAGGCTTGTATGAGTTCATTTTCATAGTGGTATGTATGTATCTTTAGACCTTAACTGACAGATTCCCACCGTGAATCGAGTCGGGAGTTATCAATTACATGGTTAGCTAGGCGCTGCAGTTGTATGCTCTGTGGCTTCCTGACAGAAGCAGGCAGAAAGAAGGGAAAGGCTAATATTTCTGGTGCAGAAGAACTGTTAATGTTTTAGACTGGGCCCCTCACACGTGTATATTTATGTAGTTAGGAGAAAATGTGCATTGGAATCCTGCAAACTCTAAAGAAGGTTTGCATTAATAAATAGTGATTACCATAATATTCTCTTCTAAAATGTATTTTATTTATCAAATGAATACCCTTCTGAGCTTCTCTTTATCCTCCCTGCGATGGCTAAATTAATTTCATCCAATTTTGATCCTTCATAGTGATACTGTGAATAGTACTTGAAATAATAAAACTACCCTGAGCAGATTGCTTATAAAACTATTTGCAAGTGGCGAAGCAGTAATTGGGGCCATTGTTGCCTTTGGCTGCAGGATAATATATTCCTTTGTTTTCCTTTGCGAAATATGTATTGTGGGTCCTCCTTTAGCCCAAGTCTGAGCTGCAACTGGACTTGTCTTTTGCTTTTGTGGACTGAAACTGAGAATGGCATTCTGAAATATATCTCCCACTGAGACATCAAACTCCACTATTAGGGGTTTCTTCACAGAATCAGAAAGAACTGAAAGATAATACCATGGACGCCCAAACTGTTTACACTTAAATGGGAAAACATAGGCTGAAGAAAGAAAGTGTCTACTTTCCTTACTGAGCTGGGGGACAGTAGGGTCAGGAACCAGGACCCCCTCATTCCTGAGCTTAGGTTCTTTCCATGGATGCATCTTTTTTTTTTTTTGCCTTTCTTTTCTTTTTCAATGTTGTTTAGCTATCCTAATATCTATGTTGCCAACAAAGATTTGAATGTTTGCAATTGATTGTGCTAATTCTTCCCCAGTGAGGGGTAAGTGATGGACCAGCTGTATTATCCGCCCTAATGTGGATGGACTGAGGGCAAAGCTTATAGAGCAGATGGTAGAGTTGAAGAGTCAGAGGTGACAGCACCTGAGAAATGTCCACGTGTCATGGAAAGAAACTGCCTGGATCACTGCTATCAGAGGAGGCGATCACTTTAAGCCAGCCTTATACATGAAGCTTACACATGAGGTTTCAGAGTATTCCTAGAAAACACTTAACAAAATAAATTATAAAAGTGTTAGAGTTGGGTTTGTTTCCTAATCAAGGATTTAGTGTCAAAAAGTACCAGTTATGACCAATACTATGCAAAGAGGCTGCAACTGAAAACCTATAATGATTTCGTTATTGTAGGAAAATTGCCTCTATGTATTATAAAATAGGAACTGTCCTAAATACTTTATTTGTCCAGAACAGATCCTTAACATGTAACCAGTGAAAAGGAAAACTAACCTGCTTGATAGATGACATGCTTTCTCGAGTTGAGCATTGTGCAATCTTCTATTAGGATGGATATCCCCCTAGGAAGGATAAAACATGGTGTGTCTATCCATAAAGACTGAGCAAGTGTTGTACCTGCACCTTATTTTCTGATAGAAAAGAGCATGATGCTATGAAAAGAGGAGAAAGAGGAGGAGGGATGGAGTAAGTTAGGATCTTAGAATGGGTCATGTGGCTAAATGTTCACCAGCCTGTTTCCCTTTTCTCCTGGCCACACCACTAGATTATATTTCCTAGTCACACTTACTGTTCGATTTGGCCATGTGACTGTGTTCTAACCAGTGGAATGAGCCCCAGGATAGAACTAGCCTGGATCCCTGAATGACTGCATGGAGCCAAACTCCCCCTCGTCAGTAAGACTTTATAGGAAAGAAACATAAACTTCTATTGTGTTAAGCTTCAGCGACTTTGAAGTTTATTTGTTATAGCAGGCAGCGTTATCTTAGCTAATACAGAAAGCTGGGACTGGTGAAGCACGCCATCTTTTTTGGGAGCTGTCCCTTGTCTGTTTTTACCATTGAATCCAGTATAACCGCATGGAACATGTCCTTATGCCACATTTGCCTTTGACAGAGGCTGATATATGACAGAGCTTGGACTTCTTCGAAATTAGGAAGTAAATTGAAAGTCCCCACCCAAACGCAGCACTCTCGAGGTCAGGAGTTGGCCCACTTTTTCTGTAAAGGGACAAATAGTTAATATTTTATGCTTTGTTGGGATGTCTAGTCTCTAGTTGTGATTATTCGACTCTGTCATTGTAATATGAAAACAGCCACAGACAATATGTGAACAAATGGGCATGGCTGTATGCCAACAAAACTTTATTTACGAAAAAAGGTGGCAGGCTAGAAAGGTCCCACAGGCAATCATTTGCTGACATCTGCCCTATGTGATGACCCACGTTGGCAGGGAGTCCTGGCATCAGCTTTTTTCAGAGTGGTATTGATTTACTTAAGTAAGTCAACTGGCTTATTTAACAACATACAAGCTGACCCTCAGGATCCTTCTACCAAAAATATCATGCAAATACTCATGTTTTTATAACAACACTCAGAAATGGTCCGAGTTTCCTTGTCTGTTTGCATGATTTCCAGTGTGGTGTCTGTCGGCTGATTTCTGGCATGTTGGAAAACATGAGTGTGCAGGGGATGTAACAGAAAGGAGAAAAACAAGGAAGAACGGATCATGTGGAGCGTGAAGGGGGAGAATTGGTATTATTTTATAGTTGGTTCATCAAGGTTCCACTATCACAGTCTGGTTTTATTTGCCATCTTCAGAGACTATGTACTGGTATTTGGGCACAAAGAAGGCACCCTGGACCTTAGCCTAGATCCAAGTGTCTCTGAATCCCTGGCCCCTCCGCCACTGCTCTCTCAGGAGCCAAGCTCCGGCCACCCCTTTTTGGACTTTACAACTGTTTCAGAATTGCTGAGTTGCAGATGATTTCAGCCCCAGCAGCAGGGGCTTCCATGACATCCACGTGTGACTCCTTCCAGGGCTTAACTCCGGAGAGGTCTCCATTTCCTGTTGATCATGGAGGTTTTACGCACACAGATGCTCTGTTCTGTCACTGTCACAGCACATTATGTCAGGAGAGAGGAAACAGTTCAGCCTGTAAATCTATGTCACTGGTACAAAGGGTCCTATGTTATATTGTGTTGTCTTGAATGTGGCTTGTCAACACCACGGGGCTAATAGCAGTGTTTGGGTCCCCATGGCCACGAATCACTCTGCATCTTCTGCTAGTACAGATCTCTCCCCCATCACGGGTGGGAGTGGCCCAGACTACATTCAGAACAGGCACATGATTTATCTGGACCCTCGCTTCGGAACACTGACGACTCCAGCAGGAGCGCGGAAGTTGCCGCTGATGCCGGAGTTCCAACTGGTTGCTTTCTCCAGCTCAGTCAGCCAGGATCCATCTGATACAAAGACCTCAACTGGCCGAGGAATGAGGATGCTGTGTCAAAAGGTCATGGCTCCCAGCGAAATATGCACCATGCTGACCTCCAGTTCTCCTTGAGGAGAGGATTTGGGAGGCACCCCGGGGTCAGAAGGATAGCCAACGCAAGCTTGGCTAAGGTGGCATGGGAACCTGGGGCAAACATCCACATGAACTGGGGCTTAGGGAGACATTTACCAAAACAGGAGCACACACACCCCTGGCTTCGTCAGCATTTCCCCAGGCGAGATGAGTCAAACATTTATATTTTTACATATGCAACACGCTTGCAATTTTCAACCTGGGATAATAGAAAAACTTATTGAAAATAGTTAATCAATTTTACAAAGGAGCCATAGGTACAGGAGCTTCCAGGCCCACAGTTTTGAAAGTCACCTAGAGGATACGAGTCTGACTCAGAGCTTTATGAAGGCATATTCCTAATACACTCTCTGTACTCCACAAAGAACAATTGGTTTGGACGTGAACTGGTTTCTGTTTTTAGACTCCAGGCCCACAATACCTTAAATAGGTTGGGGCTGTGCTGATTTTTACCATTCTTTGCATTTTAGTGAATTTTCTTGTTATGGTTTCACATATGTGATCTGCAGAGTTTGAAGATAAACAAGAACAGGGATGGGAAACCCACAGTCTCCCTGACATCAGCCCCCAATTCTGGGTCCATGGCAGACATCATCAATTCGTCAATACTTTCCCTTCTTCCCCCACGTGGATATGACTCCCCAGTCCTGGTTAACTCGGTGCTCCAGGAAGTTGTTATCAACTGGCCAGGGCTGGCGCATATGTTGAAGCTTATTTGCCATCCCTTGATATCTCCAGAAGAGATTCTAAAGTACTGCTATTTTGATGTTGTGTGTTGTTGTTTTTTAACCAGCATTATGTGAGAATGTTTATTTTGACCAGTAAGTGCCGTACTTGTATTTTTTAATTAAAAGTGAATTGCACAGGGATTTACTGGACATCTCTTTGATAACATGCATTGTGCTAGGCATAAGAACTTCAGGATGGACAAGAGATATGCCCTCTGACCTCAGGGACTCAGGAAAACACAGTATTTCAAGGTCATGCTACAAGGTTCTTCAGAAACGATGGGCAGGGAGCACAGAGAAGGGATATTTATTCCTAACTGAGTGGAGAGGGATCAGAGAAGTCTTCCTGGGAAAAGTGATCCTGGGGCTTTCTTAAAGGACAATGCACCACGGTTATTCAAGGACAGCTTTCAGAGCAGCTCCCTGATTGGATAGCATTATAAATATCAGACTCCAATATTTATAATTTCTATTGTCTTGAAGAACACAGAAGCTCTTTGAGATTTGGCATGTTCTTACATCACAAACCAAAAGACGAATGAATTCAAAAGTGGGAATTTAAAAGCGGTGCTTGTTAATCCATCCCTGGCTTTCTTGTTTTAGGCACCATGATCTTTAACACATGAGGGGTTTCCTTTGCTTTTTGTTTTTTTTTCTGAGTGATATTTTTCTACCGTAGCCGTAGTAAGTTGGAATGTGTTTGAAAATTAAAAATATTTTCCCAATAGAGGCAATATTTTTCAAGTTTGTTCATATTGGAACCCTGGCAACTTATTTTACCCCCTTTTCAAGAAAATCTTGAAAGGATGAAACAAATGGATTGTGAAACTGGAGGGTCCCTCATTTTTTAGTCCATTGTTCTGGTGAGAGTTCAGAGCTTTCCTATAAAACATACGGGTTGAGAAAAATTGGAAAAGCCCTCTTCAAGGACTTTTTCTCATGCTCCCTCATGTTTCAAGATGCTTTTAGTATGACGGCAAATACATCTTTATTTCTGCACGGGGCCCCGAATGTTCTGAAGCAAAGTAAAGCGAATTCGTTTTGTGCTAATGAGAGAGCTGCTGTAGGTTGGCCTAAACTCTCTGTGTCCTTTTACTTCTTGGGCTGCTGAACTCGGCAACTCTCTAAAACTGTACTCTCCAAAAATTTCCAGCAGGACTTTCCCCGATATTTAAATAGTAAGTCCAGCACCATGGGCTCTGCTACTTTGAGCTTGGTCCTGATGAAACCACAGGCCCCATGCTATCCCTTTTATATTAGTGTCAATCCTGGCAGGACAGAGATGACACACCGAAATTCAGTAATTTGAGGAGAGTCTAATAAAGAGACCATTTATAAAGGCGGGGTCAGGGCGTAGAACAGCCACAAGAGATAGAAAATGTCCCAGGCACAGTAATGGGGGTGGCTTTTACCATCCTAGGCCTGAAGGAGTAAGGAGAGGGGGCAGGAACTGACACCAGGTAAAGGTGTCTGGATGGAGAGGACCACCTGGCAGGAGCTGTAACCTTAGCTGAGGAAGTGAACATACCTATGGTGATTCCTCGCTCTTCCCAGGAAAAGATCCCCAGATAATAAACTTTCTCCCCTATTCGTTAAGCTGGTCACCTAGAGGCCAGGTGGGAAGAGAAATTCATGGATGTAGCTCATATTGGTCACCTTTCCCAGGTGTGGAGCAGAGTACAAAAGGGTAGAGAGAATCTGGACCGCAGAATGGAAGATGCCAGCATAGCTGTCAAGTTAGCTTCTTCCCAGAGAGAAAGGCTGCTGGCTATCGTCTATGCCCTAGTCCCAGCCTGCTGCTTCTGAGCTGTGTCCTCTGTGTGTTACCCGGGCCACCTTGTTGATACGCCGGTACCAGTTTATCACTGCCCCTGGCTGGTAAAACAAGGCCCCGTGGGCAGTTAGGCAAACCATATGTGTGTGGTTCTTCTCGGCTCTTTGTGAAGGGTATTATTTTCTATCAGAAAGTAGCCAGGAGCTCTCTATAAAAGCAAGCAGGAAGTTATCAGTGCTGATTTTTATGACTCACAAAACAAGTCATTTGACATGTAGAGCTTTGGGACTAACAGTGACTCTCTCTATGAGGGGGAGTGGAGGGGGGCCTCAGTTAACAAAATTATCAATGTATTGGGAGTTCTGTCAATACTGGACCCTCCCTGTATGTTTCTCAAGTTTATAACTAATTGGGAATAGTGTTCCATCTTAGGCAGTCCCAACAACTAACCATCTTTCCTCTTCGAGTGGGTTTAAGAATTCTAATTCAGTTGGAAGGCCTTGTTTTTAGTCTGATTTGTTCAATATCATGAACTAAATACTTGAACATACACATATGTCTGATGAACTCTTTTCTGTTTGCTCAGATTCCTGAGCTAGAATGGCCCCGATGTAATCAGACCACACTGCAAGATCTTAGCAGCACCACAACTATTCTATTCGATCCATACCTGCCCTTAGGCTGGGGATCCCTGTCCACCGAACAAATGGGGTCCCCACAGTCAAGTTTAGTGTGGCCAGCAGTGGATGCTGTGGTGTCCAGCTCTCAGGGATTTGAATAGAGAACCACAGAAAAAGACTGCCAGCCGGAGATAAACACTGAAACAGAGAAATCTTATGGATTAAGGGGTGAGCATCCAATTAGGACCCTATGCAAGGAAGAGGGATGGGGAGGAAGAAACCATGAAGAAACAGGAAGCTGGACCATACAGAGGATAACGGGACAGGTATTCAGAGAGGCAGTGGGGATGCTGAGAGGGAGAAAGCCAGAGGATGCAAAGTAGGACAGAGGGGCGTGGTGTGTGTGTGTGTGTGACTGAGATGTTGAGACCAACTGACGAATCTGTCGGACCAAGGACCTCCATTTTCCTCCAGATTTTTAGTTCCTCGCTCTGTTTTCCATGAGGCCTAACCAAGAAAGGCCCCATCCACAGCATACTAGGTCTGCGGGGAGATGACTGTCCAGCTTCAGTGGATTTTCAGAATCCTGAGCTACTAAAGGTCAACAGCTGTGTTATTGCAAATGCTGTGGACTGCGTTTTATCAACGCCAAAGTGCACACCACACTGACAACAGCTCTTTGTTAACACTGGGGAGCCCCCAGAGCCCCAGGGTAATTCCATCACCACCCAAGATGTGGGATGGTTTAGTGAACAGTCAAGGGCACAATGAAAGAATGGAGAGAGAGAGAGAGAGAGAGAGAGAGAGAGAGAGAGAGAGAGNGAGAGAGAGAGAGAGAGAGAGAGAGAGAGAGAGAGAGAGGGAGGCTG
Organism: Hipposideros armiger; assembly: GCF_001890085.2. Classification (NCBI taxonomy): domain Eukaryota; kingdom Metazoa; phylum Chordata; class Mammalia; order Chiroptera; family Hipposideridae; genus Hipposideros; species Hipposideros armiger. The sequence continues at coordinate 66,304 of NW_017731452.1, read as the reverse complement.
AGAAGGAAGGAAGGAAGGAGGGGAAGGGGGAGGGAGGAAAATAAGAAAGAGGAAGGAAGAAAGGAAGGGAGGAAGGAAGGAAAGAAGGAAGAAAAAAAGAGGGCAACATCTGGTTTCAGACGTACCAGGACCCCTCCACTTTCTTAATTGAGCCTCTGTCCTTGTCTTCTTGGTCCTTTGCCTCCATGTTCACTTTGCATTTTTTAAAAAAGAGACAGAACAGGTGATGAACACAGTGTGAGCGATTTTCCCTTAAGAGAGGGAGGTGTCATGCTGAGAAAAGGGAGTAAGTCTCAAGGGGAGCTTGTCTCGAGACCAAAAACCTGGAAAGGACAGCTTATTTGGATCTTAGTTATTTCATTAGATTTATAAAGTGCCTTTGAAAAGAGCAGGGTGCTCTGGGGACAACTCAAAACATGGCAACCTTCAGCTTCCAAAGAGGAGAAGGAAACGTGAAGGGAAGATCTTCGCTGAGTCGGTGATGGCCGATGCAGCCCTTGAAATCAAAGTCAAAGAAGAAATCTGGAGAAATCCTCACCACTGTTTTTGGGACTCACCCTGAACTCCTTCTCAGATGGTTTTCCTGCCATCCCGTATCTGGGGATAAGAGGCAGCAAGGCCTGGAGCTAAGAGCATGGATTTTAGAGTCTGCATTAAATCCAGGCCTCTCCCTTTGCCGGCAGTGGGACCTTGGGCAGGTTCTTTCATCCCTAAGTTTCCTCTCCTGTAAACTGTAAGCCACAAGTTGAAGACCTCTGAGTATTGGCATGAAGACCCAACAAGGTGAAGAGTTAGCCTCCTGAGGAGCTTAACACATTGCCTTGCCCATGTAAGCATTCAGCATTCAGCAGACTTCGGCTATAATTGCCAACTCTGTCTTCATTGCCATTATCACCCACTTCAGGTTCATGTCCATTAGAGCTTTCAGAGCCTTGCGGTTGCCTCATTTCAGTTTCCTTTATTCTCACAATACCTGCCACAAAATAATCTTCAATGCATATTTGTTAGTGGATGCAGGGGGAAAATGAAAAACAGGTGCTCAATAAATGCACTTTTAAGGATCTCCTCCACTGCCTGTTTTTTAGGGGTCTCCTTTTTCATTCATTCATTCGTTCATTCATTCATTCATCCATGCATTCACTCATTCATAAAACCTGTGTGCCTACATTGTGCTAGCGACTGAAGACCAGCAATGAATGAAAGATAGTCCTATCCTCGAGGCATTTACAGTAAGGACGCCTGCTTGGGACTCCAGCCCATGATCTCCAGGGACATCAGTGTTCTTCTTGTCTTTGTGTACTTTCGTCTCCCTCATCTGCACAACCAGCTCCCTCATCTGCCTGGACAGTATTCTGTGCAGTGACCAGGGCCTACCACAGCTGTACAAGGTGCTTCCATTTTTAGGATTCTCAGAGCAAGGAGGAAACCTTCTTTTTCATTTTATTGGCTCACTTATCTTCTCCCTGTTATTCCATGTCCCCTCCTCCTAGAGACCTCAGCCAGTCTCCTCTTCGGAAGCCAAGAGGGGCGTCATCGCCATTCCCTATTGGCTCTCAGGAGTGGTCGGTTGTTTACATTTCAGGATCCTTGTTTTGGCCACCATAGGCCTCCCTGGGTCTTGCAATTCACTCTTACTAAATGCTGCATCAGCTCCTTTTCTTTCACTGGGCTGACTTCAACCTCTTGTGGCCCTTTGGACAGTGAAGGACTCTCCTTTCTCTGGGAAAGCGATGCTCTTAAATGAAAGCATTTGGAAGTCCAGCCAATGAGGGGTGCTGGAATAAGGAGACACCCATCTACCTGGCCTGATCAGAGAGCTCAGCCCGAGCTATTTGTGGAACAATGGAGATCAGAGCTCGAGTGCCGCCTCCTGCTATGTTGTCATTGCACCTGGAGTCCAAACCCAAAGGCCCCATGCTCCGACAGCTCTCACGAGCCATGACATTGAACCAGTTGGGACCAGATGATCTCAAACACGTAGACACCCAACACACTTCAACTTCCATCCCTGTCCCCACGAACCTAAGAATCGGGACACTTGTGAAATGTGGGAGGGCGTTTAAAACCAGTTGGGCTCAGATGAGTTCAATGTCCTATCAGATGTGCCTGTTACGTGTGAGTGTTGTGTGGTGATGTGTGTCTGTGTGGGGTTTGTTTTTCCTCAGAGTGGGAGATTTTATTAACGTCGTCTTTCCATCCATTCCCATTATTCCATCCTAATGACTGTTATCCAGTTGGCCGCCGGTAGCCTCAAGCCTAACTAACAAGGCTAGGCAGAGCAGAAAGATCACCTCAGAAAGCTCAGCGGGAAGGTCAAGATGAGGCGGGCCACCAGGGTCCCCTCCCCCGGCCAGGAGGGACGTGTCCTCTGAATACTCCTTGAGGCATAAAAATAACTCCAGGAGTCACTGAATGCTACGTTGGCTTTCTCCCCAAACCTTATAAGTAGGCAATCAGGATTTAACGACCCACAAATGTCCAATTTTTTAGTTTATGAAAAAACATATACATATATGTTTACCTCAGTTAGAGACTCATCTTAAAAAAAAAAAATCATTCAATGACTTCCTCCCTCTCTTTCCAATGAGGAAAACCGGACTATTTATGCTGCATTTTAGGCTTTTTTTCATATATAATTTTTCATATAAATGCACATTTTCCCCTTCTTTCGGGGCGGAAATTTAACTTTTGTGGAAATGTGATGTGTGTTTAAATTACCAATTTCATAGGCAATATGTCTGATAATTGCGGAGAGATACTGAGTTAACTTGTAGCAATGAGTTTGCGCGACAATGGGAAATCAGTTTGTTTGCGGTAAGCAGAGGATAAGGCGCCGAAACTTTACTATTTGGGGGTGGGGGGGGCGGTTGGGGAAGGGAGGCCCTGAAATTGCTTTTTATAATTAAAAAGGGAATCTCGGATGTTTTATATCTTGAATATTTACAATAAAACCTTTAAGTGCTTGTCAAGAGGGTAATGTGTCATTAACTGGGGACTCTGCCTCGCCTCTCCTCTCGGACATGACAGTGCCGCAGGATAAGAGAAGAGTAATTATAGTTCAGCGGGGCTGCCAGGTGTGATAAATGACTAATCAGCACGCAGGAGCCTCTGTCCTCAAAGGAGGACTATTACAGTGTTATCAGCTGCAGGCCCGGGTGTACGGGGCCCCGAACAGGGATGGGGACAGGACCTTGCACCGGGCGGCTTGGCATGCAGTGGCTGTCTCTTAGTTTTGTCACTGGCGTCTTTGTGTGGCTGCCACCGGGGGGAAGGAGACACACAGGGGCTCCGGCAATCTGCCTCGTGCTAATATTTATATAACCGGCTCGCCAGCCTCCGTGGCCCAAGGCCGGGGGTGGCTTTTCGGGGCGGGGCGGGGCGCTGGGGGGGGCGCTTTGATGGCATAGGACCCTGCAAGGAGCCCGTTCCCTTTGATGGAGCCAGTGGGCCTCTCCTATTCCTTTCATGTGTGTTGGGTGAGGGCATTATTCACAGTGTATTTGACCGCTTCCCACGTGGGAACAATGCCGAGTTGTTCCCTGGGCGAACTGACAGCTCAGTCCTGCCCCGGGATGAACCACGCACGGGGGCACACTGGACCCTTGAGCGAACTGTTCTTAGACTCTGCTCAGGGACGAAGCACCTGTAGATTTGATTGATTTGCTCCTTATGATCAGGAAACGGTACCTATCAACCTAGGATAGATCATTGGAGGGAAATGAATCAAAACCCCTTTCAGACAAACTGCATTACACTGATTCTTTCCTTATAAGCCCTCTTGTTTGTTTGTTTTTCTTCAGTGTGTGGAAGGATGGCATGGGAGTAGCAAGACCATTTTAAAAATCATTGTAAAAAAATGAACATCAGGAAGTAGGCATCTGACTACCAGGAGGTGCCTGATGTGGAAAAGGACATAGTGTGCTTAAAAAAAGAAGGAGATAGGACAACACTTTTGATACAAAGGTTATTTTATAATACTTGCATTTTTATCGGTTGACGTGTTTTAACAGGGAGCCCTGACTGAAGTCACAAAAATTATGACTCCAGCACCCGAGCTACTTATCTGACAAATGCAATGTGAACGGTCTTGTTCTTATCAATGAGATCAGATTTCAAAAATGAATGCGAAGACGAGGCATTGCTTTGTGCACAGATAACCTTGCAGGCACGAACTCCCAAACCAGAATAAAAGAATTCTCGATGAAATAATGGGTCAGGAAGCCCAGTCGCATCACACTGTAATAGACAGTGGGGGGTGGAATCAAAAGGGGGAAAAAACTCATTTCATCTCAGTTAATGGCAGGGAAACGAAGGCAGAGAAGGACTTTCTTTGGAGCGGAGCTGGTGTGACAAAGACCAGGGTTTCGTCGTGTCATGCACCATTTGCCTTTGCACTGGGGCTCTTTTCAGGAGCTGTGAAGCCATTATTATAATGTGAAAAAGGTGGAAAGAAATACTCCCTTCTGGACACTGGAAGGGCAAATGAGGTGCAAGTCTTTCTTTCTTTTTTTTTTTTTTCCCTTTTCTTTTTTCTCCCCGTCTCTCTCCTTTGCCTGTACGCACAATGTGCTCAGAAAGTGTTTGAGTCCCCCTGGTAAAAAGCCTAAAGGATGCCAAGGAGTTTACTGTGCCCTTAGATAAACAGTCGTCTTGGCGCTGCGCTCCTCCTTTTGTGACTTAGTTGGCTGGAAAGTAGCAGAGTATGTTCTGACCTCAGCTCCTCTCTGCTCACATTATTTTCAAATAAGAAAGTGCAAAGCCCACGCCCAGTCCTTGCTCTAAGTTTTTACAATAGCAGGGAAGAGAAACAGAGGTATCTGGACACATGGTGACCAGGCTTCGTTCTGCGTGACTTCCTCTTCTAACTGTAACCCACCCCTGAGAAGGGTTCCTGGGGACTGCTTTTCTGGGGCAGGGCACAGAATTGGGAGAGGAAAAGAAAGGCTTCTCTTTTTTGGTTCCTTAGCTGTAATAAAGAATGGCTTCTTCACGGTGCTGATTGGCAAACCAAGTTCTTTCTAAATTACGGAATCCAAGCTGGGACTTAGAGGCTGATTAAAATGAGCTTTCTTCCAACTGTCAGACAAATATGGTTGCTGCTGTCGTGAAAAAAAAAAAAGGCAAAGAAAAGAAAAAGATAGAATTCCAAACTTCCAAACTGGTTTGTTGCTATGTGGTTTATAGGGACAGCAAGATTACATGTACAGATAGCATTTGATTCTCAGGACTGCTAAAGTGTGAAGAACAGCAGTGACATTCTGGTCTTCAATAAATCACTATAAAAATGTTTATGAAGCCTGCATTTTACTGTCTTTTAAATGCAAATTGAAAGGGGCACCATTGCAAGTGTAAAGGAGACCCGAGGTGGCCTGAAGGGATGATATAAATTTGCAGTAAGTTTTGGAGATGGTGTGATCTTAACTGGGACCATTTCCAAATGATTTTGCATTTCTACATCTGTGACAGCGGGTTGGTTTATTAATGAGATTACTGTGGATTGCAGGGAGGTAGAGGCCAGCATCACCTTAAACAGTGGCTTTGAATGAATGACATCATCACTTTGCTGAAGAAAGAGGGATGCTAGCGATTCACAATCCAGATCCCAAAAGTTACGTTGACAAAATGAAATCAGAACATGGTCTCTTCAGTGGAAGTTAGCTCCTACAAAGATTTTTTTTTTAAATGAAACTCTCATCTTCTTTAAATAAAATCTCCATGTAGGAATTTTAAAGATTTGTAGATAGAAAAAGTGACCTTGAAAAGGGCAGACTTTAGCTATCCTACAGCAATGGGATAGACCCCTTTTCAGCTGAGTGCTCCCTACAAGGCAGATCTTCACTTATGGTTCAGTCACCATGTGGAGGTTTTTCTACCTTCATAGGAAGATAGAAAGAGTGGAACAGACCCTATTCCAACTCCAGGCTCAATTCCTCCAAGCCGTGTTACACTGGCCAGATCTGGGTTATACTTGACCCCCAGCTCCCCCACCTGTAAAACTGCTCTGAGTTTTCAATGAGCATATGTGGCGTGTTTAGCACGGCGCCAGCCCCACGGGTGGGAATCTCTAGTTTTTAGCTCCCTTTCCCCCTTTTGCCTCTCTCCCCACACCTTTCCCGTTCTCCCTGACCAACGTGGAGGGATAAGAGGAGATGGAGAGACGGTGGTCAGGGCACATCAATATTTCGATGAGTATTAAGATTACGTTCCTTCCAGGAGATTCTAGTGTGTCGCATCCCCCCGAAATGTGAATCGGGAAAATACGGAGGACAGGTACAGTGAAAGAAAGTAAACAGCCCATGAAAACAGGTTGCTCTGCGATTCCCCTGACTGTTTCTTTCCTGCATCCCACCTGCCTCATATGGAAAACACCCAAAGTAGGCACTGTTTATAGAGCCATTGCTTGCAAAACATCCCCCTGCTCTCCAACATATGTGCCGTAAACGCTGCAGAGCTGTGTCCTCGCTTGCTGCTCCTGCAAAAAAAAAAAAAAAAAAAAAAAAAAGCATTTTGCTTGTTTTCAAACACAAGCATCTCACACGGATCGGAGGGCGAGGCATGGATCTGTGCGCCTTGGCAGCCCCTCGCTCAAATGTGCGTCTCTGGCAAGTCCTGTCTGCTGAAAGCACTGCCACAGAGCCGGCTGTCAGATTCCAAAGTCATTATGCCATCTGTTTTTCCAATCCTCTGCTCTTCAGTGTAGACATATGTTCGAGGGGCTTGTGTGTATGTGTAGCAGGGGTGCTTTTATTCCGGGGGAAGAGGAGGAGGAGGACGTCTGCGCCTGCCCACTTCTCCAAGAGATTCCCAAACCAAACCAAAATAAAATTTTAAATGATTCGAAAGTGAGAGGGCCTCTAGCAAGACATTGTACAGTATGGGGGTTATCTCCCGAAAACCATCCTGATATCAGTGTCAGAGATAGTGTACCTTTTGTGTTTGTCGATAATCAAGGAACTGCTTGGCCTGGGTTTGGTTTCATTCTTGGTCTCTGTGAACCTTTTACAGTCAACAGACTGGAGGGGGAAAAAAAAGTTCACAACTATCTCTGTATATCCATATGGGCACCAACCTCCCTATTGCAGATTTTTTTTTTAATTGATACTCTCATCATTCTTTGTTCTTTCTAGCTTCCACTTGGAGAATAGCGGGTGTATCCAGTGGTGCTTATAACACAGATCCTGTGTGAACTGGTCACCCCAGGAAGCCTAATATATGGCAGATTTGTACTTGCATTTATTTCTCCCCTTCCTTTTCCTTGCTTCCCTTCCCATCCCTCCCCTTCTTGTCTTTTCCCACCTAACCCCTTTCTTCCTACTTACTCCCCTAGAAGGAAATATTCAGGCTGGCTTGAGGGAGGACAGCAATTGTAAGGTCAACCAGGCATAGGATGGGGACCGGAATAGATTTTCCATGCTGATTTCACACTGCCTTCCTGGGAATTTCTGAATGTTTCGCAGCCTAACGTTTAGCCTCCAAGACTCATCCAGAAAAATGGCACAATGTGAGTAAAACGGGGGAATTTTTCTCCTGTGCTGGTGCCCCATGACGTGTTGAGACGCACGTCAGTTTGCCATCTCATCTCATTTGAAGTGTGGGCTACTTCTCTGCCTTCTGCTTTAGATTCTGAGCTTCCTGAGTGAAGGATCTGTGGGTGTTTGGCTTTGTCCTTTAGCCCAGAGCAGAGCCCAGAGCACCTTATACATTAAGGTGCTCCACACGTGTTTGTGGAATGAACTTGGAGAAGTTTGTGATTGTGAAGATTTTTCCAATGAGGGACAAAGACACACAGAAAAATTGAGATGGTTAAGCACAGTGGTTAACCCCTGGAGTCAGTCTGAATTCAAATCTTGGCTCTACCTATGATCTGGATGCCATCAGATGAGTTAATTTGGTTAAGCCTCAGTTTCTTAGTATGTACAATGGGTATAATAACAATATCGCTTTCATCTAGAATTTATGGTGAGAATTAGATGATTCAATATGGCAGGAGAAGTGTCTGGCTCTGTGCTCAGCATAAATAAAGGGCTCTTTAATTGTTGTTCATAGCAGCTTTTCAATTTCCATCTTGAAATGGGGGAATAAGTCTTGCTTCAATCGAAGGGCCTTTTGAAAGCACCAATCTGATCCTTAACTTTCAGGTGCATCTCTGAAATTCCTTCCTGTTGGCAGCTCTGAAATCTGAGCACATCTTGAAGTCCCCCCTTAGACAGGCAGCAGTGATGCTGAGCTTTGCCATTGCCCATGCATAAACAGACATCCAAAGTCCCAGCCACAGAAACTTGCAGGGTAGGTATCAACAGCCTCAAAGAAAATCCGAGAAATAATGCTGGAGCACTTCACCTTCTAGGAGCCAGTGGTTGTTGGGGTGGAGGGACAGGCAGAGGTAGCAACAGTCTAGAAGTGGGAAACCAAAAAGTAGGTTTGTTCAACAAATGAGTTCTGATGGAAAAATATAGTTAAAGTTTAAAATTTTTTTTTTAATTTATTACAGTAAAAGACACATTGCCATTAATCCCCCACAAAACATTTCCCCTCGCTTCAAGCACACTTATCCCATCATTCTTGCCACTTTCTGAGGCAGTTCTGGAAGTCCTCTTTCGTGAGTCTTCACTTCATTCTCCATCATGACAGTGCTCCATGTCATGCATCGCTTCTGGTATAGCGATTTCTGTCAAAAACATTATGGTGTGTCCTCATTTACCTTATTCACCAGCTCTGGGACTGTGCGACCTCTGGCTCTTCCCCAAAGTCAAAATGGCCATGAAAGAAAAACATTTTGAATTGATTCAGGACATTGAGGCAGCCATGACATCGCAACTAAAGACATGAAAGAGGACTTCCAGAACTGCTTCAGAAAGTGGCAAGAACAATGGGATAAGTGTGTTTGAAATGAGGGGGATTAATAGCAATGTGTCTTTTACTGTAATAATTTTTTTTTTAATTTAAACATTCACCATAGTTTTCAATCACACCTCGTAATTGTAGAGGCAGCTTAAGAGCCCAGCATCAGTGGCTTTTCCTTTTCTTAGTGGATTCTTCTAAGAAAGGCGGTATCATCATCCTTTTAAGATGACACAGAAGATGGCACTGTATGGGGAAAGATGGGCATCAGTGATTCCAAGTTAAAATGTTATTCAGGGGAGAGAGACCCTTAATGCGACGAAATTTTAGGAATGCCTTACCACTTTGTCCCTTATATTTTTATTGAATGCACAAGTGTTGTCTATGACAAAAATAGACCCCTAAGTAAGTCTAAAGAGTTTCTTTGATAAGTATAAACTAAAATTTCTGAGTGATAGGAGCATCGTGACATATTTTAATTGACAGCATTTTTTTTCCTTAGTGGAAAATCGATAATGACATTTATAATCCTTGATTCAGTAAAATACAGTATCTTATCCCCCGACTGAAATACTTAAAGGGTTTCTTTGTGCTTTGGGGAGAAACACCAGCATCCTTCATGTGGCTGACCAGGCTCTCCCCATTTTGGCCCCAGCTCAATTCACCAGCCCCGCTGAGTACCGGGAACTTGCACCCCCTCCCACCCCTCCCCCCGACTCCTGGTTTCCAAGCGCCTGTGCACTAGCACGCCATCAACATCTCAACTTGTTAAGGTTCTGCCTTTGCCTGGAATAGTCCGTTTCCTTCTTCCTCACTCTTTAGATCCCATCTATGGTAGCCAGGATAATGGCCCCCAAGATGTCCCCTCCTAATCCCCACAACCTGGGTGTATGTGACATCACACCGCAAACCAGGAATTAAGATTGCAGATTGACTTCAAATTGCTAATCAGATGACTTTACTGAAAATTACGAGATTATCCCAGATTATCCAGGTGGGCCCAATATCATCACAAACGTGGAAAAGGCAGCTGGAAGAATCATGACCAGAGTGAAAAACACTCGGCCTGGTGTTGCCACCTTTGAAGACGGAGGAAGAGGCTCTGAGCCAAGGAATGCAGGCGGCCTTCTGGAATCTGGACAAGGCAAGGGAATGCATATTCCCCATGGAGCCTCCAGAAAGGGGGTGCAGCCCAGCTGACACCTTAATTTTAGCCCCGTGAGACCCATTTTAGACTTCTGACCTCCAGAACTGTGAGGTCATAAATCCGTGTTGTTTTAAGCCACTATGTTTGGGGTAATGTGTGACAGCAGCCACAGGCGACCGACATGTCCTCTAAAGCCACTTCCTTGGGGAGTCCTTCTCCGGCCTCCCCCAAGGACCCTCAGATCACCCTGCGCCTCCCTCCATAGCACTGTCAGGGTTTGTCATTGTGCACTTACTGCTGTGGTTATTTAATTCATGCCCATCACACCTATGAGGCCCTATGAGGGCAGGCAACATCTGTTGGCTAACAACGATATCCTCACAGCCCAGGGCCCACCACGGCCCCAGAGTCCAAAGGGATTGCGGTATTTGTGGAATGAATGAATGAATGCATGCATGAAAGAGTCAATACATTAATTAATTAATCCATAGGAAAAAGAAAGGCAAGCCACTATAAACTTTAATTAAATACATATCCCACATCCAGGCCCCACGAGGGAGCAGTGGTTTCATTGGCTGCTGAACATAGTTCTGAATAAGGCGTGAAGACAATGCGATTCCTAACCCCACTCACAGGCTGGCATCTCTGCCTCCTCTCCCAAGACAAAGGCCTCCCCCACACCCCACAAATCCAGCACACCATCAGCTGCCCCCCCACCCCCGACCTTCCCCCAATCTCAGCAGGAGAATCAGGCTGAATATTTCTTTAAGGGATGCTGTTGAGTTTCTTCTGATGGAGCGAAGGATTTGTAGCAAAACCCAGCATGTAACTCGAGTGTTCTGCAAAGCCAGATATCGGTGCCAAGCTAAATTTGTGTGTGCAGCTTCTGTTTAAGGCAATTATATAGTGTGTAATACCCAGTAGAGAAATTAAGTCGAAGTACATTTTGCCCATAGAGATTATCCTCTCAGTTGGATTTATTTTAAACAAGTTTTGCCCCTTATACATTAAGGTGCATGCAATAAATCACTTATGTAATAAACTACACTATATTACGTGGGGGAGGGGGATGAGCCGATGGGAGGGGGAGAGACTTCAAATGGAGCCGTCCTCAGGCAGGAAGTGGGGGGGGATGGGGAAGGAGGGGGTTGTTGTGCCGCAGGAGGTTGGACAGGGTACAAAAGGCAGCCTCTTGTCAGCAAAGCTCAGGACGAGGCTGTAGGGAGTTGCTTATGTAATAACTGCAGTGGTGTTGCTTCAGAGAAAGTTACAGAGCCTGTCTTTCTAGAGCAGCCTCTTGGCCTGTCTTAATTACCAGCAGCCCACAGTGAGGCTGGAGGGGGTGGGGGAAAAGATGTAAGATTTTATTAAAGATGAGAAAATGGGGGTAAGGTGTGATTAGGGTGATAGGGATGGGTTGTCATGGTACGTATCATTCAGAAGAACCTAGGAACAAATATAGGACATCCAGTAAAGTTTCAATCTCAGGTGAGCCATGAATGATTTTTAGTGTCAATATATGGCGTGGAATACGAGGGACATACCGTGCGAGCAAATTATTCATTGTTAATCCGAAATTCAGATCACACCAGGCGTCTTGAATTTTTACTTGCTAAATCTGACCATCCTCACCATGGCAGAACTAACCATGACAATTATTCTTCTAGCAAATACATTACTTCAAGCTCTCACTTCGTGTGATGCCCTTTCTGAAGTATGTCATTGTGCGTTGACTAATCGAATCCTCACAAGCAAACTCTGAAGGAGAGACTATGTGTATTCCCATTACACAGAGGCGTAAACTGAGGTTCATAGAGGCTGAACCGCACGCGCAGTTTCTCTCCATCTGGGGAAGGACCAGGCTTTACACAGAAGCTCATCTGGCTCCCAAACTGTGTGCTCGTCACATAGCCTCTTCTAGATGCTGATTATCGAAAAATAACTTCGTGATGAAACATGCCAAGGGAGGCAGACTGCTTGTCCCCCTTAACGGGGAAACGCATTAGAGCTCAAAAATCCATACTGTTTAGGGAAGAAAAATGATACCGTTCAGAAAATCATTTAAAAACTTCCCGGCCCGTACACCTGGCTCGCCGCGGTGTGCGTGCCCTGGTTCCTCGAAGCACATGTCAGGAACAGGACAACCCAGACCTCCACTCTTTCCTGCCAAAGAACCTCCTTCAAGAACCCTCCTCTGTGGGGAGCAAAGAGAAGCCACCCCAATTTACATGTGTGTCATTCTCTAACTCGGCAAGCCCGATAAAGCCAAGTAAGTGCTCAGTAAGAATCAGACATGGGTAAGCTGCTTGTGATTTATGATTTAATGCAGCGCAGTGTAAAAATAGGCAGCAAAACTGAGAGGCAATCAAACTGTATTGTCACAAGGAACAGGAGGGACCCGGACGTGATCAAACATTTGCTGAGAGCCCACTGTGTACCGGGAATGAGCATACATGGTTTCCTTTTATGGTCCCATTATCAGCGTGGGGCGTCTCTCATGTATCTAATGCTGAGTAACAAAGTACCCCACCATTTCCTGGCTGAGAACAACCGTTTTACTAGATCTCGTGATTTTCTGGGTCAGGACCTGGGCTAGGGTTTGCTTGGTTGAATCTCCTTTTCCACGTGGCCATTGATGGGGTTCACTTAGCTAGCATTGGGTTGATGACAGAGCTGGTTGGGAGCTTTCTAAGGTAGTCCCTCTTGTGTCCGGAGCCTTGCTTAGACTGGCAGGGAAGGGTGGACGCACCTGGACTCAGGCATCATTGTCTCAGGGTGGCTAGAGTCCCGTGAGGCAGCTGTTCCAGCAACACAGCAGAAGGTGGCTTTTCCTGACCTGGCCAGAGTCACTGCATCCCAGCGCATGCGCAGAACCGCGTCTGGCACACAGGTGACTCGCCGTGTGTGTGACCGCCGGGCCACATGGGGGACCAGCACCGCGCGCGCTACCTCTTCCAAGGAGGAGATTCCTGGGATAACAGAGAATCCATTCATGTATGCCAGGCGGATTTGGAACTTTTTCCAGCGGCCCAGGAGTGGAGGAGCAGAGTCGAAAAGGACGTGGGGGCAGGAGAAGCTGTGGTGAGAGGCAGGCCCTGTTAGCCTGGGCCCCCTCAGCCAGGGCCTGCCGGTTTCCATTAGAGCGCGGGCGTGGCGAAGGACGCAGAGGGCTTGCGGCCACGCGTCAGCATTCCCGGCCTTCCAGACCCGGGGCCTGAGCCTTCCTCTGCCCCCTTAAATAGCCTTTGCAAGTCCCATATGTTCGGGCTGCCCCAACTGGTGTTTATACTCGTGCAACGTGAGGGCTGCTCAGATTTGGGGGAGTTGCACGGGAAGGTATTAAATGTGTTTTGAAAATACTTGAAAGTCCAGCTGTGTATGTTTTAGTTTTATATTTAGCCTTAAATTAGAGACTCCATATACCTCGGTAATAAAAAGGCACAGCAGGGACTGGCGTTTTCCTTGCGTCGGCTGGGGCCCTGCGCCAAGGTGAGGCTTTATTATTTGTCTTTTTTTTTTTTGGTTGCTTAATTCCGCAACTTAATTCTGGCCTTTAGGCTTTTGGAGGTCTCCTCTTGTGTTTCAGAAAAGAGTTATTGTTGTTTTTCCTTCACTTGAATTTAATAAAAGAAAAGGGAGGGTGGAGAGGAGGGAGGAGGAAGAAACACACATTTGCACCTTTTTTGTACCGGCCCCTGTGCAGGCGTGTTGACGCAGTTAACCCTCAACATCCCCTCCGAAGAGGGAAACTGAGTCTCAGCAAAGCCGAGAAGCTTTCTGTCTTTCTCTGATGCTCACTCTGCTTTGAGCGCCGTCCTGCTCTCTGCTGTGGACCCGAGGCTTCCTGACGCTGCCTCCTCCCGCCTACAGCTAAGGTCCCCAAGAGCCTGTCCCAGGCCAGAGTCCAAGGCTGCTTGCTGATACTGTGGGAGGGAAGGAACACCTGATTCCCCCGTGTCATTTCTTACCCAAGCTAAGGACAAAATCACAGGAACAACGTAGCCTGTAGCCAAGGATGATGGCACAGCGTGTGTGTGTGTGTGTGTGTGTGTGTGTGTGTGTGTGTGTGTGTGTGTGTGGGCTGCCATAACAGCATGCCACCAAGCACGTGACTTAAAACATCAGACCTTTATTGTCTCACGGTTCTGGAGGCCAGAAGTGCCAAGTCAAGGTGTTGGCAGGGCCTTGCTCTCTCTGAAAACTCTAGGGGAGAATCCAGCCCTGCTTCTTCCTAGCTTCTGATGTGTCCTGTCAATCCTTAGGCCTTTTTTTTTTTTTTTGCTTTTAAAAATGTCACTCCAAATATTTGTGGGGCCCTGTGTTAGTTTTCTATTGCTGCTATAACAAATGATCACAAACTTAGTATCTCAAACAACCCAGATTTATTATTTTACAGCTCAGTATGGCAAAAGTCCAACGAGTCTCACCGGGCTAAGATGAACATGTCACCAAGGATGTGTGCCATCTGGAGGCTCTAGGAGACAATCCATTCTCCTGCCTTGTCCACCTCTGAAAGGCCTTCCTCTTGGACCAGGGCCCATTTCCTCCTTCTCCAAAGCCAGCAACGTCGGGCTGAGCCTTTCTCACACTGACATCTTTCTGGTTCTATCTTCAGATCTCCTCTTCCACTTTCAAGGATCTTTGGGATGACCTTGGGCCCCCTGGCTAATCCAAGATAATCTTCCCGTGTTAAAGTCAGCTCGTTAGCAGCCATAATTCCATCTGCAATCTTAATTTCCCTTTGCCATATAACCTAACATATCTATAGGTTCTGGGGATTGGGAGGTAGACATCGTTGGGGGGGGGGCATTATTCTGCCGTCCACAGGCACCCTGTCACCTGCCAGGCATTGTGCCAAGTGGAAAGGATACAGCGGTAGATGATACAGGCAAGGCCTTTGAGATCACAAAGCTTGTGTTCTAGTGAGAGTGAAGGTCATAGAAAAAGTCAACAAGCAAATAAAGTAATAACGGGAAGTATAAGTGGTGTGTGGGGGGAATTAAAAAGGTGCTGTGATGGAGAAGAACAATGGGAAGATCATACATAAACAGGATAATCAGGGAAAGCCTCCTGAGGAACCCTGAACCATGAAAAAGGGCCCATCACGTGAAGAATTAGAGAAAGGGTTCCAGGCAGAAGACACATCAAACACAAAGGCCTTTAAGATAAATCGCTCTGGCTCTTTTCCATAGAGTATGTTCGAGAAGGTGAGCCAAGACGGTTGTTAGCAGCTGCTGCAGTGAACCAGGAGAAAGATGACAAGGACCTTGTATGACAGGCTGAATCCTGGCACCCAAGGATATCCATGTCCTGGTCCCCTGGACATAGGGATGTTACCTTTGACAGCAAAAGGGACTTTGTATATGTGATTCACTTAAGGACCTTGAAATGGGGAGATGATCCGGGCGGGCCCTCTGTGTACTCACAAGGGTCCTTATAGTAGAAGCTGAGGAAGATCTGACTACAGAATTAGGAAATGTGATGATGGCAACAAGAGGGTGCAGTGATTCGAGGTAGGGGTCATGAACCCAGGAATGCAGGGGGCCGCTGGACACTGGAAAAGGCAAAGGAACTGAGCCTCCCCTAGAGCTTCCAGAAGGAACCAGCCCTGACCACACCTTGACTTTAGCCCAGTGAGACTGATTTCAGCCCTCTGGCCTCCAGAACTCTAAGAGGATAAATTTGTGTTGTTTTAAGCCACCAAGTTTGTGGTCATTTGTTACAGCAGCCAGAGGAAGCGAATCCATCTTGCTCAGGATATGCTGTTGAGGATGGAAAGGATGGGCCCAATGTAAGAGACCTTTAGGATTCAGTATTCACAGGACTTGGTCCCAGTGGGGTGTGGGGGGGGGACGAGGAGGCAGGACTCAGGATGAGTCTGAGGTCCCTAACTTGGATGATGAACTGGAGGATGGTGGTGTTAACTGAGATGAAGTGGAGAAAAGGGAGTTTAGCTTGGGGTGTGTTGCGATTGAGCCAAGAGGTGATCTCAGCAGACCTCTGGGTGTGTGGGTCTAGAGCTCAGTAGTCTTGGGCTGAAGATCAAGCATCTTGCATAACACCTGGAACACTTTGACTCTCACCGAAAGAAAGAAAGAAGAAAGAAAGAAAGAA
>NW_017731452.1:0-49962 GCF_001890085.2 Hipposideros armiger | reverse complement strand
GGGAAGGAAGGAAGGAATCCTCTGTGAATGGTAGTAGCTGACACCATGGTATTGGGGAAGATTGCTCAGAGGCCTGATATTTTTATTAACCTTTCTGTTTAAAAATATGTGACCCATGAAACCCTGTCATATTTAAAAGAAATTTCATGTTGGCCTCGTTCTACCCCGTGACCCCATGAATCCAGCTTTTCGGAGTACACCATTTTACAAACCCCTCTTCACCTCTCAGTCAATCGGATGCCCCTTTGAAATGCTTGCAATTTCAATGGTAAGGATAATCAGTAGGATCACCAACATGTATTAACCTTAGTAAACAGGCTAAGCACTTCGGAATTATTACCCCCTTACGCCTCACTGCAGGGTTAATCAAAGGGGAGAGGACCCTGGGTGGTACTATCATCAGATGAGGAAAGAAACTGAGCGAAGTAACTTTCCCAGCATCCCACAGCAAAGCCAGGATGGGAACTGAGAGCGCTTTCCGGGATACAAAAACTATTCCATAGTGATCGTCTTACTACTGATAATAGAGAACGTAAATCACAACAACAACTGCCCTTTGTTAGTCGCTCAAAGCATTGCAGGCTCTTTACCAGGCACTCTGCATACAGAGTATCCTCATAACAACCATAGGAGGTAGTTACTTTCATTGTAGCAGCTATCTATGGCCACAAAACAAAGTACCGCAAACTTAGATGCTTAAAACAACATGGAATTATTATCTCACAGTTTAACAGGCCAGAAGTCCTGGCTCAGCTAGCCGTGTCTTTCGCTCAGGGTCTCACGAGGCTGAAACCAGAGTGTCCGCCAGGGCTGTTGACAGAAGTTATCCCCTTGTGACTACAGGTGTGAGGTCACATTTTCCTGCTGATTGTTGGCTGGGGGCTGCTTTCAGCTTCTGGAGGCTCCTCTCATGTCCTTGCCATGTGGCCCTCTCCATAAATACTCTCACAACGTGGACATTTGCTCCTTCGAGGCCATAGGAGAATCTGACTCTCTCTCCCTTCAAGGAGGGCCCAGCCCCTTTCCAGCTGTTACCTGATTAGGCCAGGCCCACCCAGGATCATCTCTCTTTTGATTAACTCAAAGCCAACTGCTTTGAGACCTTAATTACATCTGCAACGTACCTCCACCTTTGTTGGAAGAGCATAATTCAATCACAGGGGCTCACTACCCCATCACATTCATAAGGTCCTCCTGTCCACACTTGAGAGAATTATCAGGGCATGTATCTTAGGAGGCAGGAATCTTGGGGACAATCTTGGAATCCTGCCTACCACAGCCTGTCGATGTCTCACTTCACGATGTTGAAATGGAGGCTAAGCGGCGTTCTGCAACTTACCCAAGGCCACAGAAGGACAGACAGCTGGGATTCAGGTCTGGGCCTATCAGATGCAGGAGCTCACGTATCCAACACCAGGTTGTACCGTTGTACCTGGACCCTCTTCTGGCCCCGCCTCCACTCTCTCCCTCCCCCCCCCCCCCCCGCTTTCCCCAGCCTTCACCTGAAGGCGCTGACCTAGCTGTTCGCTGCCTCCGGAGAAGCACAGGTCGCTGCACCTGTCCCAGGCTTTGTCCTTCAGCGTCTCAAGCGTCCACCTGCATCCAGAGACCAGAAGGGAACTGAACAAGTGCCAGTGCCTTTAAATGGAGCCACATTTGTATAATGAGCAGCACATGCACAAAAAGGCAAGCTAAAAATGTCCCCGACCTTCTAAAAACGGGACGACTTGGCCAGGTATTGAGTCAGCTCCGTGACGTTAATGCAATCATCCTGATTCGGGATCAGATTTATTCGCCATTAAACATGTTTTAACTTGATTGCAAACAAGTCTGGTATTATTTGAAGGAATCGATGGAGCTGGCTGAGGGAGGCGATTGGTGTCAGCAGCCACCTTGCTCTGTCCGGACTTAAGGGATGATCATCTTAGCTGCTAAAAAGGCTGGAACATGACGTGGACTGTTTGGAGCTGTGTAATGAAAGCAAGGATGGGACGTGATCGGCAGTGCACTTGAGTGTTATAAGTGATTCGAGCCCCAGAGCCTCTAAGCTTTTCCTTTGCAGATGAGTGGGACTTCTGGAATCTGTGTGGCTGGGGCAGCGGCTCTCTGGTGCTGTGGTCCCTCCACGCAGTCAGCAGATTTGCCTTGATCTCTACCTGAGTGCGAGGACCTGTGCCTGGGGCTGGGGAGAGAGTGGTGAGCGAACAGGAAACCCGGGGCCTGGTCTGGGACAGCTTTCCCTCCAGAAATCAGTCACATTTTCATGCAAACAAATGCAACATTGCAGCCAGGGTGCATGCTCTGGAGGAGAGCTACACAGGAGACTACCCCTCACAGGGAAGTTTTGACCTCGTCTAGGAAGGTTGTTGGCGAAAGTGAGGCCTAAGCTGACTGTGATTTGATATTAATCAGGTTAAGAGACGAATTTGCTAATTTGTCTAATAACATGTGACCTTGGGCAAGGCATTGAGCCTCTCTGAACCTCGGTGTCCTCTTCGGAAGAAAATGGGATGGAAGAATAATGGGTCTCGAGCATGCTGAATATTAAGCAAGTTTCTTTCCCTAAAAAAGCTGACCTAGCCCTCCATTCTTGTTTTTGTTTTTAAATCTCTCTTATATTTCCGTTCTACCTTACTCATGCTTAGATTAAAAAAACCACAACAATAAACAAAAAACAAACATCAATCCATGAGGTTCATGTCTGTTTTTCGAGTCTGACTTCCCTATGTGGCTTCAACTAAGTTTTGCTGAGCATCTGCTATGTGCCAGGCAGGAGTGAGGACTGGAGACTCAGAGATGAGCAAAATGTCCAAGATAAGAGGGACAATTGAATCAGAGAACAGTGCGTGCTGAGAGAGGGGTTCCCAGGCCTTGGGGGACAGAGGCCAGGACCCTTAACTCAAAGAGGGATCTGGAAGGACCTGATCTTAACTTGAGACCCACAAGACCACTTGTTCATTGGGTAGAGGGGAGGGCCTGGCCCTGAGCAGGGGTTCTGGGAGGAATCTCTAAGTGGAGAGGGCGTGCTCTAGGCTCTGGGGCTGCCCCAGAGAACAAAAGAAGTAAAAGCCCTGCCTTGTCAGGATGGGGCAAAGAAACAATTTATCATTAATTGTCTCTCTATACATAAATGCATAATAAATATATCTTTATATAGCTTTTTATATAGGATAGTATATAGGTATACACACACACACACTTACCCTTCTTCAAACCATCTAAAAGTTGCAGACATCATAACTGTTGACCCTGAAATTCCTCAGCAGGCATCCCCAAGAATAAGGACATTCCCCTACATAACCATTTTACACCCACAATTCCATTATCACACCTAAGAAAATTAACACCATTCCAATGATATTATCTAATAGGCAGCCTATATTCAAATTTCCCCAATTGTCCCCAATCTGTCCTTTCCAGCTTTTGTTGCAGTTTGATCCAGAATTCAATTGAAAATCACATTGCATTTAGTTTTCATGTCCCTTTAGTCCCCCTTAACGTAGAACTGTCTCTTTGCTGTCGTTCTGTCCTCATGACCTTGGCATTTCTGAAGAGTTCAGGGATCCCTCTAGCTACTGTTTGAGACTAAACCATCGTGGTTGGCAACAGGGACACAGCTAGGTGCTCTCAGCTGCCCAGCAACCCCCAACAGAACTTTCTTCAATGATGGGTGTCTTTCTCTGCACTCTCCAGTACAGTAGCCACACGCCACTATTGAGCACTGGGCATGTGACTGATGCAACTTAGCATCTGCCTTTGAATATTATTTAAGTGTAACTCATTTAAAGAGCCACTTGTGGCTAGTGGCCACTGTCCTGAGCAGTACAGCTCCACACTGAGAAGTCACTGTGATGAGTCCCTGAATAAATGGGGAGGAAACAGAAAATCCAGGCCGAAGGAACAGTATCTACAAAGGGCTGAACAGTCCACAAAGCAAAGAATACACATGTGTTTTTCCTTCCCTGGTGGCCCCGCCACCTGAAATACAGCAGGTAGGCATTGGGCTGAGGGTTCTCTTTCCCTCCAGGTCACATCCCCTCCCAAAACAGCCTGCAGCAGACTGGGCCACTCTTTGTAAGCCTGCCTGAAGGAAGGCCTCAAAAAAGTCCCACCTTGGTGGCTTTCCATGAATGTCCTGTCAAGTGTCCATCTCTACCTGACCCTCTTTGCCAGCCTTGCCCTCAGGGGCCTCTGCTTCTATTGACTTGCATGCCCATCCCGCACCCACAACCCCAGGCAAAGATTCAGAATAGGCTACATGCTCTAGGAAACAGCAAGGGGCAGCACCATCAGCTCAGAGTTCCGGGACAGCCCCCCATCTCCCTCTGCATCCTTCTAGGAGCAAGGCCGGAGAGCCTCTTGTTGAAAAGAAAAACACACATACCTGTCCTCCCAGGGCCTGCTTCACAGGCAGGCTTTGCTGGGAAGTGGTGAGTGGTGCGCTGATCTATCCGACCCCAGAGAGTAGCTCCCACCCCATCTCCTCCCTCCCTGATGCTGATCACTCTTTTATCTTCCTAGGAATTTCTTTTTTCCCTCTTTCATTGTGTGCTTTTCTTGAGTCAAATGCCAAGTCCCCTGTCAAGTAACTCCAAGCTCCGGCATCTGTTACAAGGGCGCCATAGTACACGTGGGTTGATGACCAGTGCCATTGCTTATTATTTTGATTTCCACATGGACATGCCACTCTCAGCCCACTCGCCAAGGGTTAAATCTTGCAGCAACTGGGCCTGGCGTCTCCTGAGCTGGGTTTGCATCACACAGATACATTAATCCACCCAAGTTGACTTGGAGAACCAATCTGAAATCAGATGAGAGCTCCGGTAAGCAAGGCAATTGCAGGTTCATTTGTTACTTTTATTATCTCGTTTCTTCTTATTTTTGTTTTAGCCAAATTGCCTACTGCATGGGGAAGGTTGGGATCCTCTTTATTCTCCTCATCTTCCCCCGCACTGCCTCCTCCCCCACCCATACCCCCCCACACACACTCCCCCCTGCCAGGTGTTCCGTAATCACATATTTTTCATTAGGTTTCTGCGTCCTGTGACATGAGTGCCAGAAACACCTCCTCCCCAGAGAGGAAAGGGGGATGCTTCACTATCTGTGAGGGTTTTTCCTCTCCTCCTTTTGTCAGCTGGCCTGCAATGTGCTTCTCGGGTAGTAATTTAGAGACTGTCAATTCCTGAGAGCCACTGGGGAGCTGAGCAATCGCCTGCATCGCCTCCCTTCAGCTCGAGTTGGGTCTTTGAGCTGGCAGAGAGCAAGGTCTCTTTCTGGGAAGGGATGGTCCTATTTAAGGAAGGCCCTGGGTTTTGTCAAGTTTGAAAGGTTCTCAACATCTTGCAGAGATGGTGGTTGTGGGAGGGGTTGTTATGACACATCGGGCTGGAGAACGCCATGCCCGAGTTGTGATTTATACCCACAGATACTTTTCTGGGGAGGGTTCCGCTGGCCATGGGGCACTGACACATTATTAATGTTTTCCTGTTTTCTATTGTCCCAGAATGGAAAAACACTTTGCAGCCTTTAAATTTTCTCAAGATGTCTATGTTTTCCTGGATCATCCTTCAATTTTCCATGGCACAAAAAAAAAAAAAAAACCAAAGAAAAAAAAAAAAGAACTGTAAATGTTGCTCCATTTGGTTCAGGGAATCCAGCAGTTGCTGCAAATCCTTCTACGGTTTGCAGTCCCACAGATGTTTTCACCTGGAGAATCCCCAAATGGGTGGAAAGAAAGCAATTCCTAGCCACTAATTTTGGAGCAGCTACCGAATTCCAGCGACCCTGCATACATTATCAATCTCGCGTTGCAGCGTTCTTTCCAAGGAGACATTACTGTCCAAATTCTAGAAATGGGAAAGCTACGGTGCAGAAATTAACTCACTTTTCCAACAGTACACAGATAGCAAGTAGATTCAAGTCCTGTTTGTTTGAGTCCAAGGCTCCTGAGTATAGGTTTATTCCTTCCTGTTCCCGACTTTTGTACAACACACATGTGTCCAGTTCTCTGTTACACATACTTATTTGGAACCAACCATTCCGACCAGCATTTAGTGTTTAGTGCATACCCATGATTGCACCCAGGAAGAGGTTGTAACGCTCCGTGGTAAACAGGAGAAAGATGTACCCACCAGGCAAAGGCACCTTCAAGGGATCAAAGGCAGAAAGGCAGAAAACTGATGACTGAGTGAGACGTGCGAGGAACTTCCTTGCTCACCTACTGCCATCCTGAATCTCGGTCCCCCAAGCTTTGATGCATCAGAGTCCATAGGACACTTCTCTCTGTCTGCAATTTCCCATTGGGTTGTTAGAGCATGGAGCGTTTTCCCTGGGTTTCTACTGTGTTCGGGATGCGGGCCTAGGCCCTGGAGACAGAAGAGGGAATGAATCGCATAAGGTGCCTGAATTCATGGGCCTTAAAGCTCTGGGGAAAAAGCAAGTTCTTGGAGTCAGACGAACTTGAGATGCAAAATTCTAGTTCCCTCATTTTTTCCAGCTGAGTGACCTTCAGCAAGTTATTTCATTTTCCTTGAACTTCTTTTTCCCTTATTTGTAAAATAGTGAAAATACTCTCCTTTCAGGTGGTCTTGAGGATTCGAGACCTAACCTGAGTATCTGCTGCACAGGAGGCGCTCGATAAACATTAGCTTCTTTATGTATTTTCCTTGTGATGACAGTTGCTTTGCCTAGAGGAAAGCCATAGCAGACAGAGAGGGACAGGCCTCCAGGAAAAGTCCTGGCTCAGCTCGACAGTTGCTGGGTGGGTTTGGCCCTCTTATCTACAGCGAGAGTTGGAAACACACCACACACTAGATTTTTTTCTGTATACAAAGGTGTGATCAAACAATACGGTGAATATTTAAATAAAAAAAAGTAAAAGACACATTGCCATTAATCCCCCTCAAAATACTCCCCCTTGCTTCAAACACACTTATCCCATCATTCTTGCCACTTTCTGAGGCTGTTCTGGAAGTCCTCTTTTATGACTGACTGTAGTTGCGCTGCCATGACTGCCTTGATGTCCTGAATCATTTTGACTTTGGGGAAGAGCCAGAAGTCGCACGGTGCCAGACCCAGTGAACAAGGTGGATGAGGACACACCGTAATGTTTTTATTTGACAGAAATTGCTGTACCAGAGCGATGTGTGACACAGAGCATTGTCATGATGGAGGATGATTGATGGCACACTTTAAAACACACCTTCTCTCAACCGTAGCTCACACCCGACTGACTGCACTGAACAAGTTGAAACTTGTCACACACTGTCACTAAGCTTCGAAGTGCCACTTCCCCTATTGAAGATCCCTGCCTTCCCATTGGATGGCAGTGGGCAGCCGCATTCGCTGTAATTTGTGATCACACTGCGTCTGTCCCCAGTTAAAAGTTGTCTTCATCTTGTGATTCAGCTAACAATTACATCCAAAAGGACCTGAGTGTTTGAGAAAGAATGGTTCTATAGCAGAGACTGAAAGCTTCTGCACCATCTCCTACCCCAATGAGGTGTAATGAAATATCATTAAGGATTCTCTCCTCCCCTTTCTTTTGAACCTTGTTCAACTCCTCTGGGGGAGAAGCAGAGGTGCTGTCACAATTAGGGGCTCACTGCTCCTTGTAGTTCTCTTCCAATTTCATGTTCACTGTCTTGGCCATGAGCAACAATGCCTGTTCCTGGTTTCACCCTTTTCCCAAGCCTCCAGGCCTACCTTGGCCCACCTAGTCATTCTTTTTATTGATTGATTGATTGATATGACAATGGCTAGTAAATTACATAGATCTCAAGTGTACAATTCTATAATACATCATCTGTATATCACGCTGTGTGTTTCCCACCCAGAGTCAGTTCACTTAGTCATCCTTAGAAGATGGCCTCACCACCTACTTTTTGGGTCATGGGACCCAAATTTCAATAAAATCCCGTTTCCACCTTTGTGTTCTTTCTCACCCTCTCATTTATTTTCTCTTTCCCAAAATTGGCTCTTGAACTCCTGGGCTTAATTTGGTTATTGTGGCCCTTCTTTAGGGCTGTGCTCCTCATTTAATTCTCTTTCCTGATGTTTGATATTCCTATTTACCTGCTCCCTTGTCTCCACCCACATTCACACCCAGTCACCTCTACCTGGAGGAATCCCTGTTTGACCCGTGTGCGTCCTGGAGCAATGGGCCTATCACCTTCCCTTTAAGATTTGAAGTGACCAAAGCAGCTATCCTCAATACTCTGAAAATAGTATATTTCTTCTAAAGTGGTTCTTTTTCTCAGAAACAAGGAGCTTGGATCCCCTGGATGTTATTACTTCCAATGTTTAATTAGAAAGAATCATGTAGATACTAACATTAACCACAGGCTGGGTAGATAATTTGCTTCTATGTTACCTAGTTAGTGAGCTATCCATCCATCCCATGCCTAGTCCACAAAAATTGGAGCTGACCTAGAGCAGAGATTAGCAAACTGTTTCTATAAAGGGCCAGATAGTAAATATCTCGGCTTGGCAGGCCACATGGTCTTCATTGAAACTGTGCAACTCTACCTTTATAGAGCAAAAACAGCCATAATATATCAATTAGTGAGCAAGGCAAGGCTGTGTCCTAATAAAAATTTATTTATGGACACTGAAATTGGAATTTCATGTGTCATGAAATTATATTGGGTTTTTTTAATTTATTTTTTTTGGGGGGGGGAGTGGGTATAGCCATACTATAAAAAGCCTTTTAGTTTTTTGTTATCACAAGTTTTGATTTGGATATTTCCACCCCCTTTATTTGCATAGCAAGTCACTGGTGGGCTATACATAAACAGGCGGGTAGGCTAGATTTGGTCTATGAGCCATAGTTTGCTGAAGCCTGGCCTAGGGGTAGATATGTAAAGAAGGAATAAAATACACACACACACACACACACACCCAAGGAAAATGTACTGAAATACATATTTGTAGACTGAGATATCCATAAAGGTTATGTATTTAGACCAGGGGTCAGCAAACTACAGCTCGCAAGCCACGTGAGACTCTTTGGGTATGTACATGTGGCTCTGAAGCAAAATTGAAAATGAAAATAAAACTATCATAGTTTCATTTATAAAATTTTATAAATTTCACATAATGGTGATTTCATTTGTTTTATGGCTCTTGAATAATTTTTAAATTGTTGTGAGGGATAGTATTGGCTCTACCATCTCAAAAGTTTGCCAACCCCTCATGTAGAATAAATAGTTGGCCCTGAGTTTCCTGGTAGTCAAAGCAAAAAAGGAAACAAAGTCAGTTCCATAGTTTACAGGCCAGTCAAGCAAAAAGATGTCAATTCCTAATGGTAGGCAGAGGTACCATGGCCTTCAAGAATCATCTGGGTTAAATATGATTTAAAAAAAATTGATTTCATTGTCCATCATTGAGCCCTCACTAATTTTGCCATTACCAAGGTTTATCTCAAAGTATTTGCTCTACTCTGTGAAATCAACAGTCAACTATCTCCTGGTCATTGTAATGGTGTAAATTATATCTGACATTTTTTAATCAAATACCTAGTCATGCTCTGGAACCAAAGCCAAATAGTCTCTGTAAACATCATGATTTGTCAGTAATCAATGTGATTTGTATAATTTGTGAGTGATCAGATACTTTATCCAAAAGCAGATTATTGACTTCCATGCCTATCTTGGGAGAAATTGCCGCTTGGTCTGTGTCTGCAGAGACCCAAGAGAAGAGATTTGACAATGGTCTGATTAATTGAATCAGTGGTTTGGGGGAGTAGGCTGTCTGTATTGATCCAATTAAATAGATAATTGTCAGAATTGAGGTCATGTCTATAAGACACCACCATTTCAAAGCCAAAGGGATTGTTTCAAATATATAATGCTCATCCAATCAATGTGGGCTGCCCCATCTACATGAAATCAACCAGAAAGCCATTGATTCTATAGAGCTATAAACCGGGGGTCTTTCCTATTTTTTAGCAAATAACTGTGTGCTAAATACAGTGCTTTGAATTTTTGTTCCCCATAGTCCCAAAGGCAATGATTCGTTATGCAAATAAGGGGGGGTGGAAATATCCAAATCAAAAGTCGAAATGACACAAGAGTCAAAATGGTCCCTTTTAGGGGAAGAAACAAAAACAGAGAAGAAGGCAGCTTGCACCTCCATATCTGTGAGCTCAGGAAACAGCCTCACACATGTACTGGATAAACAGGGGAGCTTCATGCTCTCTTAGGGTATGATTGTGTTGCAGGCACACTGAGGGGCAGACTCTATCTCTGGTTAAGCACATGGAAAAGGAAAAGAGAAAAGGAAAACGGCTTGACTTGAATTTCTGCATCAGATTCAAAACCGTCTCCCCAGTAACTAGCTGGTGACTTTAGGCAAGTTAGGTACCCTCTCTGATCCTCAATGTTTTCATCCCTCTGAAGATGCTCAATATACTCACTCCACTGGGCAGTTGTGTCCATACCCAGAACACAGTCAAGGTTGTTTTGCCTCCCACTTCTCTACTGATCCCCATAGAGGCGAAGAGTTAGCTGCTGACACGTCTCATCTGAAACATGGCAATAGGCCTGGCTTTTCTTATCTCACCTGCACTGTAGCAGTCTCTACTCACTGTACAATTGAGGAACACCAGCCACCTGTTAGCTGTGTGACAAGGAACAATACCTTCATTTCTTTGGGCCCCAGTTTCTTCATTTGTAAAATGGGGATGATGATCATTCCTGCCGTAGATAGTTTGGGGGATTAAATGCATCGATAATAGGTACAGCCTTAAAAGACAGGCCAGGCATATAGAAAATGGTCTATCAATTCTAGCTATGATTATCATCCTTTTTTATTAATAAATCATTGTTCAAGTTTCCTGAGAAGAAAGAGGGAGATGGGCGGGGGGACATTTCAGGCAAATGAGGTAATAAAATCAACAGACAGAAAAAGGAAAATAAGTATCATGAAAGGCTATGCGATGGAAGGGAGGGTGTTGATGTCCGGACTCGTGCGTCTTCTCACACGTCGAGTGGATTCTTCTTTGTGACCCCGGTTTTGGAATCGCTCAGAAAACCAGTGGCCACTTTTAGGTGTGATGTGTTTAATGCTACCATAAAAGTCTAAAAAGCAGAGAGCTTGCTGTTTATGGATTTTTTTTTAAGTGGAGGACTATGTTAATGAGCTTAGCTTGACAGGGGACAAAGGGAATTCTTGACATCAAATAGTGGGGAACTAAATAGGTCACCCCAAGTTGTTTAGTGAGAAGAGAACACCAAGGGGGTAGAGAAGCTTCATCAACTTCTTTTTAGGGAGGGCAGAAGGTTTTTTTTCCCCATTCAAAGCTGTATCTCAAATGCTAGTCCAGTGCTTGGCACAAAGAAGTGTTTATTATCTATTTGTTGAATGAATGAATGAATGAATGAATGAATGAATGAATGAATGAAATGCCTGTAAAGACAACAACAAGCCATCCTACAGATCTGTGTGCAGCAAAACATTTTTCAGGCACTTTCCCTTCCGTTGGTCGACATTCTTGGAATGTTTGAGTGCCATAAGGCATCAGGGTAATGGGTGTAGGATGCAAAGCTGAGAGACACAGCTTTGTGTGTCTCACAAAGTGTGGAAAAGCTCACACTTTATTCAGGGCTCTTCACCATTTTTTATGCAATGACAACCTTGGGCACCTAATGGAACCCTATAGACCCCTTTTCAGAATAATGTTTTTAAATGCATAAAATAAAATGCAAAGGATCATGGAAGAAACCAATTGTATTGAAATACAGTCATCGAAATATGAAACAGATGAGCTAGTAATAAATGCTTTTTCTAATTAACCCATTAAATAACACATCTAGTGGTGGGGCAATTAACTGCTAATTATCAAACTAGTGGGTGAAAACACTATTTTGAGATACCAGTTACAACTCTCATTTTATATGAAAACATTCATTATTTGCATTATTTTATTATTGTGACAAACTCACAGATGCTTCTAACATTATAGCAGTTTGCCACCTAAGTGAAAGAAATAGTATGTTTCAGTTAGGAGTTAGTGAAAATAAAGATGTAATATTTTGTCCCGCCTAGTACACCCCCCTCTCTCAAGAACTATACCCACAGACACTGAAATTAAGGACCCCGATCTAGTTTCTTCCATAATAATAAAGAAATTATTAACATTTCTTTCATAATAATAAAGTGTTGGGAAGGGATGGGCACTAGGTGCCAGCACAAAGGAGCAGGAGGTTTCCCGGAGCCAGGATCACACGGGGACAAGCCCAGCACCCCCGTCACAGGGTTCTCTGAGAGCAAATTCATGCATGGGACGTTCTCACTGTGGGAACACAGCAAGTGTTGCCTAAATGACGGTGATTGTTATTGACTGACTCTGATAGATGAGTAGAAGGGGGACAGGCAAAGCCAAAGAGGGTTGGGGATGGCGGGTACCCTCTAGGCAGAGGGAGCCTCGGATTCAAAGACAGCAAGGGCTGAAACAAGCCAGGGAGCTCGAAGGGAGGGAGAGGACAGTCACAAGCATAGGGACGGAGCTTGAGGCTGGCATCAGCGCCCCGTGTACTCAGATGGCAAGTGCCTGGGGCACGTGGGCTGCTGTGGAAGGCTCGCTCTTAGTCCTATGAAGCGGGCAGATTGGGGGGTAAGAGAGCCTTCCAGCAGTGGGGCCCCCAGCAGCCCCAGTCAGCATCAAGCCTATTGGCGTATCTATAATTGTTTGGACATGTCCCAGTAACTAGTAAATAAAGCTGTCTGCTTTAAAGTTTGTCCCGGTGCCCTTTTACAGCCTTTCCTCCTAGGAGCTGAGTCCCATTATATTCTGAAAGCATATGTTCCCGACGATTGTTCATTCTCTTTCCAATAATATCTTTGCAGGACAAAGAGGAACGGGGAAGGGAACATACTTTCAGGATGTCAGTCCCAGTTTTAATTACAAGTGTTCGTGGCTGTGGCATTCATGTAATTGGGGGGCTGATTTATGCCAAATAATAAGCACTGATGTGAGGGGCTGGAGCCCAAGAGGGAGGGGAGGCCGAGCAGAGGCAGCAGCTTCCCCCACCAAGCCCGGAAGTGTGGCGGTGGCACATGTCAGCGGCTTTTCTCAGAAGCATCCAGGGGCCAGGTGGAAAAGACAACCAACCGGAAAGACTGGCTCTGGAGGAGCCTCTGGTTTGCACTGTCTCGCTTTATGACCTTTCAGCAAGGTATTTCCCCTCTCTGAGCATCTTCCAGACAGCAGCCTCCATCTAGAAAGAACGATGCATGCTCTTGCATACTCTCTTACCTCTAGGAGAGAGTACAGTGCCTGGCACCTAGTAGGCTTTCAATAAAATATCGATGACCAATGAGTGAATTAGGAAGGGTTATAGTAATAAAGATGGTGGTGGCGCTAAGAAGATAATGTCATTTCTATGCAAAATGAAAACTGTCAGCCTTCTCCACAGTGTTATAATGCTTCTTGTATTCTTGTATTAACTGAGGGGCAAGGAGAAAGGCCGTTCTCTGTAGTCTATCCCATAGGCCTCCCTCCCTCCTATTTTGTACCTGGTCTAATTGATACTAAGTAGATAGAGCCTTCCGCTGAATAAGGGCAGATGAATTCTGTCTGTCTTCATTTTGGTCAACCCGATTCCCCTCCAGGAGAACACGCAGTGACATTCAACAGCAGTCTCTTGTGGACCTGCAGCCTCAATTATTGGGATCTGCAAGTCGCTTCTTTCTGAGTCACGTGGATTTAATCACTGTTGCAAGTCAGGCTTTCGAAAGGAATACCACCTGGAAGATACTGATCTCCTCATTGCTTCTCCAAAGAGAAGTAATGACTCACGCCCCTATGTAGGAAGAAGGCGCGTTTCTCAGAACAGGTTTGTGGTTGTCCAGTGCCTTCTAAAGACCTCTGGCCATATGATGGGAGATGGCACACATCTTAGAGTCAGGACAAGAGGACACCTCAGTGTTTGAGTCAAGGTAGGAAGTTCACTTTATTCTCCTTGGTGTCCCCAGTGCTTGGGTGACATTAGAACTGTCTTCTGAAGCATGTCCAAACTGTAGCTGCAAGCAGTCCAGAAGATGTAGCTTCACAGAAAACACAAGGCAGAGAGAAGGCTTCTCCATGGTACTTCCTTAGTCCATAGACAAGTTACCAAATCCCTACTAATCTAGTAAAGGGCTGATGAAAACGCTCGTATCGTAGGCTGCAATCTATCATTTTTTTCTTCAGCCTTCCCTCCCTCTCTTCCTCTCTCCCTCACCCCCTTTCTCCTTCCATTCCTCCTTCCCTACTCATCTTACCAATTTTTTTCCTGGTAATTTTTACTGAAGAACAGGGTTGGTTTTTTTTGTTTTGTTTTGTTTGTTTGTTTTAATGTGCTTCATTATGTGTTTCTTTTGGCATGACACATACGCCCCCAATGGAAGGCAGGGTGAATAAATCCATATTCTAAACTTTTTTTTCCTCGAGAGCAGATTTAGAATTTAATTTTTTCTTACGTTATCTGAACAGTTATATTTGTTTTCTTGCATAGATGCAGGCAAATGGTTTTTCCAATCTTAAAACCAACCTATATCACAAAAGTATTCTGAAAGCTGGCGAGAGATTGCTTCATGGTTTCCTGAACCACTCAGAGAAACGTCCCATGTAAATGTATAACCTCCAGCAGTGAACTTAGGGAGAAAAACATACCTAGTACATTATACGGATGTATTTGAACTTGGAATATGGAGACTATTCACCATGTTCTTGAAAAGTACAAGAAAAAAGCACAAGAAAACTTACATTTGAGGGTAACCTGCCGAAGATTGCTTATCCTGGAAACAAATTTTAAGTGGTGCAGAAAAACACGTCCCTTATCTGGAGGCTTCAGGCTGGAAATGTGGGTAGAGATACATCAGAGAACTCTGCCCCACCCCATCCATCACAGCTGGCCCAACTCAATTCCACATATTTCGGGTTCCCTGCGCAAACTGGACATTTCTTACATCCCCAGTCATAAGATGGAAAAAAGAGGGCCAGCCGAGTGGCTCAGTTGGTCATTCAAGAGTGCAAGCTCTGAGCAACAGCGGTTCGAATCCTGGCCTGAGCTGAGCTACTGCTGAGCTGCCAACAGGTGGCAGGATGGCTCAGCTAAAAAAATAAAAAATAAGATGGAAAAAAGATGCACATTAGCCACTGCAAAAAAAGGCCTCTTAATTTCCTCAATACACACAGAAAATCCAGAATGTCCCATGGCACTGTTGTCAAATCAGCTGTGAACTCTTAAGGGGTTCTGATGTGTGATAATCTTATTTAGCTATAACTCATCTGAATTACTATTTTATAATCTCAGGGAAGTAAAGGATGTTGAAAATGGAACAGGATACTCCTTGAACCTGTAGTAAAATGAATCTGATAAAAACTGTTTCACTCTGTTATGTTGTAAGTTGTTTCCCCCCAAAGTTATGGCAATACAACACACACACACACACACACACACACACACATATATATGCGTTCTGACAATTAACTTCGCGAACTTTTTTGCAATGATGTTGCTAACCTTTTTTGATATCAGAGGGATTATTCATTATGAATTTGTAAGTGGGATTACTGGGCCCTTCTTTGTCTCTTGTTATATAGCCTTTGTTTTAAAGTCTATGTTGTTTGGTATAGGTATTGGTACTCCAGCTTTGTTTGTTTGTTTGTTTATTGCTATTTGCATGAAATATCTTTTTTCATCACTTTACTTCCCATCTGTGTGTGTCTTTCAGTCTGAAGTGAGTTTCCTGTAGGCAGCATATGTAAGGGTCTTCTTTTCTTATCCATTCAGCTCTCCTATGTCTTTTGAGTGGAGCACTTAATCTATTTACATTGAAAGTAATTGTTGATAGATATGTAGTTATCGCCATTTTATTATTTATAATTTTGACTTTTTTTTTTTTTGGTCTTAAAGAAGTCCCCCTAACATTCCTTGTAATGGTGGTATGTTGGTGATGAACTCTTTTAGCTTTTTCTTGTCTAGAAAGGTCTTTATCTGTTCTTTGATTTAAATGATAGCCTTGCTGGGTAGAGTAGTCTTTACTGTAGGTCCTTGCTTTTCATAACGTTGAGTATTTTGTGACAGTCCCTTCTGTCCTGCAAAGTCTATTGAGAAATCAGTTGGCAATCTCATGGGAGCTCCCTTATAAGTTACTAGTTGCTGTTCTCTTGCTACTTTTAAGATCTCTCATTGTCTTTAACCTTTGCCACTCTAATTATAATGTGTCTCGGTGTGGGCCTGTTTGGGTTCATCTTATTTCAGACTCTCTGCGCTTCCCAGTCTTGTATGTCTGTTTCCTTTGCCAAGTTAGGGAAATTTGCAGTCATTATTTCTTCAGATGGGTTCTCAATCTCCTGCTCTCTCTCTTCTGCTTCTGCTACCCCTGTGATGTGAATATTGTTACGCTTGATGCTATCCCAGGAGGCTTCTTAAATGCTCCTCATTTTTTTGGATTCTTTTTTTTTTCTTTTTGCTGTTCCAATTGGGTGTTTTCTGCTACCTTATCTTCCAAATCGCTGATTCGATCTTCTGCTTCATCTAGTCTGCTGGTGATTCCTTCTAGTGCATTCTTCATTCAGAAGTATTCTTTACTTTTGACTGGCTCTTTTTTATGGCTTCTATGTCCTTTTTCATGCTTGTTATCTCTGTTGAAATTCTCACTAAGTTTCTTGAGCATATTTATAACCACTGTTTTGAACTCTGTATCTGGTAGGTTGCTTGCCTCCATTTTGTTTAGTTCTTTTTCTGGAGTTTTCTCCTCTTCTTTCATTTGGGATATATTTCTTTGTTTCCTCACTTTGGCTGCCTCTCTATTTGTTTCTGTGTATTAGGTAGATCTGCTATGTCTCCCAGTCTTGACCGAGTGGCCTTTGTGGTAGGTGCCCTGTGGGACCCTGGCACAATCTCCCAGGTCACCTGCTCTAGACTCTCCAGGAGTATCCCTTATGTGGGTTGTGTGTGCCCTCCTGTTATATTTGAGCCTTGAGTGCTATTGGCATGTCACTGGGTGAGATTGACCCTCAGGCTGATTGGCTGTGGGGTTTTGCCATGTCCATAGCTTACAGACTGCTGTGCAGGGGGCTGACCCCACTGAATAGGAGTCACCCCAGCATATTCTGTTGAGACCGCCCTTCATTTGTGCCACTTGTGGGGCTAATCGGGGCAGTGCTCTGCTGTGGTCTGAAGCCAAACTCCAAGTATATTGGTTCTGAGGACTCTTGCAAGGGGCTCTGGTGTGTTGCAAGCTCGGCCACTGCCTGTGACTGGCTGGGGACTACTTGGTAGGAGCTACAAAGCAATCCATGTTTTTTCACTGCCTGTGTTCACTCTGGAAGCATGTGGGAGAGCCCACTGTGCAAACCGAAGACATTTGCCACCAATACTGGGCCTGGGGTAGCTCCACAAAATGCCAGGACACCCCAAGGCCTGCTGCCACCTACTGACTCCCTTAAGGTTCAGCCACTGATAAAGCCTTGTGCGAGGCGAGGTCTCGGAGTCACTGGAGTGGGAAGAGTTGTGGTCACCAAGTTAATGTAAAATCTGGTTTAGTGCCAGTGCTGAGCCTGAAACTACTCAGCAAAAGTCTCAGAGCACACCGAGGCTGCTCGTTGCTTGCCCGGGGTCTGTCGGACTCTGATAATTTTCCAAGAAAGACTGCAATGCAGGCAGGGTTGGCTGCTCTTGGGGAAAGTACCTTCTGAGTTGGGGAAGTTGGGTGGGGCAGATTCCCAGTGAGTCAGCAGGATGGAGCTGCAGAGCTCATCAGACCAATCAAATTCATTTTTAGCCGTAAGCATAGGGGGTGGGCTCAATACATTAAAGATGGCAGCTGCCTACCAACTGCATGGGAAGAGGACCTCTTCACAGGGAAATGGCGACTGCCCTCCAGCCCTCAACCCAAAGCCACACTCCTCAGTCTGCCCCCATAAGTCTCCAACACCCCCCCCCATTCCCCGAGTTACTGTCCCTCTGCTGGAGCTCAAGGTGAGAGCCTGGGAGTGAGAGAGTCTATGTGAGGGCCCTTTAAGAGGACCTGGGTCTCCTGCCATCTTCCATCCCACCTGGATGGTTGGAATCCCCACTGGTTTTCATAACCAGATATTGGGGGGAGCTCTTCTTCCCGGCACCAGTACTCTGGGCTGGGGAGGTCGGTGTGGGGCTGAGGTGTTTTGTTCCTCTGGGGTAACTTCTGCAGCCGAGATATACCTACCAGTTCTCAACCACCACACGGAGGTTTGGGGCTAGCCAGTTCTGTGTCTCCGCCCCTCCTATCAGTCTCGATGTGGCTTCTTATTTATATCCTTAGTTATAAAACTTCTGTTCAGCCAGACTTCAGACAGTTCTCCAGGTTGATTGCTCTGAAATTTAGTTGTGATTTTAATTTGTTCACGGAAGGAGGCAGGCAGTGTTTATCTACTCTACCATCTTGGATCTCCTAGGGCAATGTATTTTTATATAAAATTGACATTTCTAACTTTAGTGAGAAATTGCTTGTCCTTTAAACTTTAGGCATTGATGAACTTAATTATGCTTTTCAACAAGATTTTGCATATTTAATATTTTCGTTTAGAGCTTCCAGGAATCTCAATTATTAATTCCACTGTGGGTTTACTGGTCTTTTGACTCTCTCTTTAGTATAAAGATTGTAGATTCATCAAATATTGTTTACTATCCTCAAATTTCAACAGTGTTTTAAATCAAATAGAAAATCCAAAAGGAATATAAATGCACACAGTCATTTTAATGGTGTAGTTGGGCCAAGAGCCTGTATGTATTATAATTTCTTCATAATCCTGATGGTGGGTAAGCCACTCCTATGAACCAGAATGAGCACTGATTTACCCTATAATCCAACTACATAATTATTTGTGACTTTGTGTGACCGAAAAATAGCATCTGCCCACAAGATGCTATTTATAAAAGTAAACCGTTACAAGTGGAGCTTCGTGTTAACCAGAACTTTATGAATAAGTAATGAAATCTAATTTTCCATTATTACAGCCATTGCTTAAAAATGCATGTCTGCCAGGACATTGTAATGATTTTGTATTACTTAGGAAAACTCTTATGATTCTCCTCTTTTTATTTTTTCAATAATTATTTTATTACTCCTTCATTAATGTTTCTCTCCTCCGGTGCATATGCGGGCCTTCTGCAAAGCAAGCTGACAAATGTAGTCTTTGCATTTTTCTAAATTGCCCCCAAGACTACCCAGCACTTCAGATACTTTTCATGTTGCTCTTACCCCAAAGCATTTACCAGGCTGCCCTTTGATGTTCATGGGCAATCCCATTAGCTATGATGGTTTAAGGTCCCCACACAAACTCTGCCACAAAGGAGCTGACTCTGGGCCAAGCATGATCCCTGCAGCACAGCACATCAGCTCACAGAGGAGGGCTGTCTCTACCCATCTGCTTTTCGGTTTGGCTCCTCCAAAGATTACACACCCTATCCTGGAACAACATGTGTAAGGCTTGGAAGGAGCATGCACGTGGGTCCTCAAACCTTGGGCTAGCAGATGCTTATTGCCAGCACATTTTGCTCTCTGGACATTTGTGGCCATTTTCAAACATGCCAACTAGATTTACGTGCAGACTCGGATAGTCTGAGGAATCCAACAGGAAAGTATGTGAACACTAGGGTTTCTTTGAAATGCGAAGGGCTGCTCTCAGGTTGTGCAGAAGCCTTCGTCCTCTCCTTGGGGGGCATTTAGGCTTGCAGGAGCT
The DNA here is from genome assembly GCF_001890085.2 of Hipposideros armiger. Taxonomy (NCBI): domain Eukaryota; kingdom Metazoa; phylum Chordata; class Mammalia; order Chiroptera; family Hipposideridae; genus Hipposideros; species Hipposideros armiger. Next base: position 30,251 of record NW_017731452.1, on the reverse strand, counting down.
TCTCAGCTGGATTTGCCCTTGCTGGAAGGTCCACACGTGGGGTGTTGAGTAGGGGTGGGTGGTGGTTGTCTCCATGGTGCACATTGTTTGGTGCTGACCAGCATACCATGTGGCTGTTTCCATCCTGGCACTGCCGTCTTTTTATAGTCCACTGCAGCCTCTAAGCCCTTTTGCTTTGGGCTTTCTAGATTTGGTCCTTAAAATTAAAGGCATTAGACATTTCCAAGTGGTGTGAAGAAAGGGACTCTGAATTTCCATGAGATCCATATTCTAATGAGCCTCGAGAGCTTGAGATCAATCGGCCATCAAAGTCCAAAGAGAAGGAAAAACTACAAACACTCTATGTGTTTGAGTCCTAAATTCAATTAGTCTGGACATAAATGAGATTTTCTGACCTATTTTTAGGGGTTTTTTTAAGTGTGATGAAACATACAAAACAAAATTTACCACCTAAACCGTTTTTAAGTGTAACCATTTTAAGGAACCATTTTAAATTCAGTGGCATAAAGTACGTTCACATTGTTGTGCAACCATCACCACCATCCATCTCCAGAAGAGAACTTTTTCATCTTCCCCAGCTGAAACCATCTATACTTTATAAACACTGACTCCCCTTTTTCTCCTCCCCCAGCTGCTGGCAGCCTACTTTCTGTCACTATGAATTCGACTTCTCCAGGAACCTCATATAAGTGACAGCATACAGCATTTGTCTTTTTCTGACTGGTTTATGTCACTGAGCATAACGTTCTCAAGGTTCATCGATATTGTAGATTTTTACCTGTCTACACCAGAGCCACCAGGTGGAGGACTGACTGTCCTACCATCAGTCAGATGTGGCTAGCCCATTTCACAGGGACATGGGAACTGGGTGACAATGACAGGCCAGGCCAAAGGGCTATGCAGAAGACCACTGATTCAATCTCAGAGAAGGCAGACGTGGTAGGGGGAGCCAGCTACTCCCTCATGACTGTGGTGTGCTCATATGGTCGCACGGGCTGGTGGTAATGGGGCATAGACCTGAATGGAACGCCGTTTATTACGCACTCTTGACATTTTTTATATTAATGTTTTTTTCCTCTCCCATCTATAATATTTCCCACACACCACACTAAAGGGATATTTTAAGCATTAATTCTCCTAAAAAGCCTCATGCCCAATGTAAAAATATTTCACTGGCTCAGAAAAAGGCACTCTGTATAAATGAAAAGCACCATTATTAGTAATGACAATAATTTTTCTGACGTCCATTTGGGCATCCTCTATGTTTTGATAGGAGTACATAAATAATGAAATTGTATGCAAACTATCAGAATACAAAATACATTTTCTCTGAAGTATATGCCACCTGGCCCCTGCACTGGCCTCATTTCTCATGAGCAGCGGTTCTTCAGGCTCAGTGGAGACGTGTCACTATCTGTAACATTTGGTCCCCTAAGACTGGCTTCCCCAATGCTCTTTATTCCCAGATATGTATTCTGTTGTAGAATGATCATCCTCTCCTGGATTTTCCCAAAAGCATTTATCTTTTCAACATCAAGCACATTGAATGATTTTGTGTCATTTTCTTTAAAAAAAAGAAATTAATTATTTAAAAACAAAAATACTTGTCTATCAGAGCATACCTACAGTGCTCGAAGTAGTCACTTACTGGAATGCCATAAATTACATGAAGGAATTATTCATTGTATCTTTAAACATACCTTCCATTTTCCTGGGCAGTCTATTAAGCATGGTCTTCTAAATTATTATTTTAAAGATAAAAGATAATGGAACTATAGCATTAAATATATTTTGTAAATGATCCACTAGTGAGATTATTGAAAAATAGTAAGGACAAGTAGATAATCAGAGGGAAATTACCTATAATTCATTAATGGTTAATTTATTGCTAGTTATTTTAACTAGTCAACATTTTCTGCATTAAACATTAACTCTCATATCCAGGAAAATAAAGCAAATAAATACATTTTTGAAAAAAATAAGCACCTATTATACTATCATCCAATACCAGTATTTTCATTTTTGCATATCCAGCATGAGTTTCTCTAAATAATACCAACTAAAGGACACAATAAACCTTCAAAAATCAAACCAAGTTACCTTTCTGTAATCATTGGCTATACCTATACAGCTAAAAACCCAGTCCCTTCTTTGGTTTCCAGTGGTGGGGAAATCCAGGAGTGTTCTAGATAATCTAAAATATATAACCAGAATCAAAAGGCTGACAAACCCCATTAGAAGGCGACCAAGAGAAGCAAGCTGAAGTGAGAGACTGGAGATAGGTGTAGTAGTTTGTGATTTATCCATAAGTGGAAGGACCTGTACCAGGCTGCTCCTTAAAATATCTTATGACTGGGGCCAGCTGAGTGGCTCAGTTGGCTAAGACCTCGCTCAAGAGTGTGAGCTCTGAGCAACAGCGGTTTGAGTCCCGGCCCAAGCTGAGCTGCCACTGAGCTGCCAACAGGTGGCAGGATAGCTCAGCTAAAAAAATAAAAATAAAAATAAATAAATATATATATATATCTTATGACTGGAAGTTAAAGGGTGCCTGGGGGTCAGAGGTCACAGCTTCTTTTTTTTTTTCCAACCAATAGAAGTTTATTAATTCTCACAGTGCTACTGAATATACAGAGGTCACAGCTTCTTAAAGGAGCCTCCTTGGACTGTCCCAGGAGCCTGGAAGGCCATGCATACATTCCCACCAGTGTCCCTTGGTTTTTTGATTAGAGAAGTATGTGCTGATTAAGAATGTCTTCTCTGCTGAGCCTTTGAGCATGCCTACTTTTTACCTTTGAGATTGTCCCATGCCCTTTTTCCTGTCCTTCCCACTTTTCAGTTCTCCTTTGCCAGCCCCTGGGCTATTTTTCACCCCCATAAGATCCCATGGACTTGGAAATTGACATTATTTTGGCTCAAGTTATTTTCTCCTCACGTGGTCTCTCAAACACCACCCCCTCTGCAGCTACCACCCCATTTTCACAAACACGCCATTGGACCCAATCTTTAACTAGACTCACCAGATAGTGGTCATCAGATGGCAACTCTTTTTGCTGAAAAATTCAAAACTATGACTTTTTCTGCATTAATCAAACAATGCCCTTCATGTTCAACTTTGCAATTTAAGTCCCATTCTTGTCCCATAGAATTATTGCCAATTGATCTCCGTATAAATGTCTGGGTTTTCTGCATTATTGATGACGTGCTAGGATTTTGACAAGCCTTCCTTTGGAGCAGCTTGCTCTGTGAAGTGACTAAGAAAGTGTTGGTCAGAGCGCCCCACTGTCTGAATTGTTAGAGCCTTTGGTTTAATAGGAAAAAGAAATGGTTGATACACCTTGACCTGTTCCTCTAGGAGTGGCTTACCAACACCATTAAATTGACATTGGCTACCTGGGGCTCTGTTTTAGGAGGAACTGTGAGTCTGCACCTTCACTTGATTGAAATAGTGCTGGGATTGGTTAGTAATGTCTGCAGTAGGGGGAGGATTAGGGAGAATAGTCATGCATGCTGCATATCTGCCACGGTCTCTGAGTTTATTCTATCTCAGAAGAGATGACCTGGAAGAGGTTAGTGTCAGGTGATTTTAGACATAAGAAGAGGTTCAGATTCAATGGAGGCACCAAAGGGATTGTTCCACATGGGCAATGAGTGGTTCCGAAGTCACCTCTTCGGAATTCATTATCCTGACTCCACTCAGCCACATGAAAGGAATATGAATATGGGCTACTTGCACGTCATGGCTCGTGTGTTAACTGGATTTTTTATTACTGCTTCCCTGGTACCCTGTTGAGAATGTGGGTCTTTCCTTTCAGACTCAGGGCAGGGACTGGGGCCTTCCCTCTGTGATTCTTTTGGTTTATTACATCCCTGAAGGAAGAGAGAGAGGAGCACGGGGCTTCCTGGAAAGCCAGGACAGTAAAAAAAAACGACAACAATTTTTGCTCTGGAATTTCCAGGCCTTTCTCCAGTTCTGCCCTCAGGTCTAGGGGGACACCCCTTTCCCTACCCATCCTTGCCTGTCCTGTGCCAGGGCCTGGGTAAGACCAAGCTGGTATTGATTCTCAAGTCTAGTTTGGAGAGGAAGGATGAACCTTTCCAGGACCAGGTGGCTGGAGGGGAGGCATCCTGTTGAAGGCAAGGTATGCCGAGTATCAGACTGAGGAATTCCTTGTGGGAAGGCTGATAAGCCTATGGGATGGCTGTTGGGATAGGAGAGTGGGACCCAGCAGTCGTCACCTGCCCAAGGTCACACTGCTAGGGAGTGGCAGACACCCAGTTCAGATCTGTGTGTTTACAAGGTCCCTGCAGTGGAAACTACTCCCTGCTGCCTCCCAGCAGCTGAGGTCAGGTGGACACATTGCCAAATCCTCCCAGCCTCCTGCAACCTTACTTTCTTTCTAGTGAAAGGTTACGAAGTAGACCCTCCTGGGAAGGTAGGAGAGGCTGGCTCGGCTTGCATTTCTGGTCAGGTTGAGTTGCTTTATCCCCTACAAGGTCATCTAGGACATTTTTATCCCCAGGGTCTGTAGCTCTTTCCACCAGAGATTAGGATTCTGCCTGGCTCCTGCCTGCCCTCTGGGTGGCTGGCTGTGCCAACAGAAATGCCAGCTGCAGTGAGAAGGACAGGCTCTCCATCTGAGAAAAGCACGAGGACTCGCTTTTTTTTTTTTTCCTAGTATGGTTCCTCCCCTACATAACGAGAAAAAGCTAATTAACGCATGATGGCACCCAGGCTGCAGTATCTGCCAGTTCCCTTGTGCGGGATCCTCTTTAGCATTCTCTCAGCTTCCCTCCTCAACAATAAATTCAGATTAGCGATTGGGAGAGAGCAGTATCCAGTTCAAAAGGATCTGTCCCCACAGTGAGCCTCCAGGCAGGGTGAGAGGCCACCTGCACATTTTTTTTTGTCACCTAGCACCCTGTGGCCCCTTTATAAATATTTGTCTTTACTCATCTATGTGGTTATTCTCATAAAGATGCAACTGATTGACTTCTTAAGATAAAATACATAAAAGGGCATTTCGAAGTGCAGATACTCATTATAACAGAAAAGGACAGAAAATACTCATAATATAACATTAGGTGGAAAATGAAGGAAGGGAAATCTTATTATTCTAATTATGGGAAACATTACTAAAATATGTATTAACGTGCCCCAGACAGGCACAGAAAAAAAGGACGGGAAGGAAATTTACTGAGATGTTATTAGTCTCTAGGTGGCATAATTATAATTTTTTTATATACTTTATATTATCAGGGTTTTCTGAAGTATTGATAACACTGAAGGCAGAAAGATAAATGTTTTAAAAAGAGGTAAAACATGTGGAGAGGATAATATATAAATATACATTTCATGACTACATATCTCTATTGAGTTACTTCTAGTATGATTTTTTTTTTCAAATCTAATGCCTGCCAGAAGGGGGATTTTTAATGGCTTATAATTAATATGACGTGGTGCTTGGCCTCTACATTGGGTCCTTGAATTTAACAGGAAGGAAGTGAACTACAATAGATATGCTGCATTAAAAAAAAATGTAAAGAAAATGAGTATTCTGGCTACTTGAGTTTAGCCAGAAAATTCATTTTCCTGGTGACATTCGTGTTACAATTTTGAACCCATGACTGTGTGCTGTAGTTTTCCCCAGAGATTGCAGAATTCAGATTTTGCCCCATGGTCTTGCCTCAACTTCAATAAAAACCAAAGGTAGGAACCTTCCTCACAGTCATGTGTGATATTCTTGGCTTTCTTCCTCCGCAAAGTCCATCATCCCTCCTCCATGGTGCTCTAGCCTCTGTTTGTCACCTCCTATCAGACCTCTTCCTATCTGGGTGAATACCCTCTCCTCTTGCAGTTCCCTGGGAGTGTCCTGACCTGGTCAGACCCTAGCCCTATGGGGTTCCAGTATCCCCTTAGGAACTAGGATGATAGAGAAAGATCATGCTCATTAAGGCTGCAGACATCATCGGCTGGTTAGAGGGGGCCAGGGAGGGCCAAGGCCGGCCACCTGAGGGAGAGTGCGAGCACATGGAGCACAGAATCAGAATTGCAAGTGACAGGTCAGAAACAGGCCACCAAGAGCAATCCCGACTCAGAAAGACAGACCCCATCACTGCAGACAGCAAGAGGATGAAGCGATTAGAGACCAGACCTGAGATTTGAATCCAGGGCTTGAGTTTCCACTTTGGTTTTTTCATTCCAAATAGCTTTCCTCTAGTTTCCAGGCAAAATTCAGGCAAATGGTCTAGAAGTGCTAAATAGCGTACTTCCAAGCTCGCTTCCCCTCCCCTGTGCATTCCCATTTCAAGAACCTAGAGGAGCCCGGTAATTGACTTCCCCTGTATTAAGGACCTCAGTGGGTCTTTTGTGGAAATCAATGGGAAACTTGCCCTGGATGTGAAATGGGAACTGTGTGCCTCCCCATCCTGACCTTCATGTTCCAGAATACATGGGAAGGATTAATTCTCTACTATGTGTCAGGTGCCTTCTCCTGTACTCTCTTGGTTCACCTGCACACACAGTCCCTCCACCTATATCCAGAGGTATTCATGGGTAGAGCCCAGAGGCATTTAGTGACTTACTTAAGGTCAGATAGTGACAGGAGGGCCAAGCTGGGTTAGAACCTACGTCTGTTGATCTCAAAGCCCACCCTCTCCTAGGCTCCCCCACATGCTGAGGCTTCACCGCTGTCTCCTGCATCACATCATGGGTGGAAATGCACTGCCTGACTGACCTTTTGGCTTGGAACATGGAAGTTCATTGACTCTACTGCCTAGCAGGGCCCAGACCTGGCCACCTTTCCCAATCAATGCATAACATTTTGCCAGGAGACGAAGTCTGCTGCTGCTGGAGAGATTGATTCTCTGGTTATTTATCTTCCTCTGCCCAGTGTAAATTGGTCAGCCTGATCCTATTCGCATGATAAAAATCATAATGTTTCAAATTACTTACTCAATAAAATGTGGGTTTGTCTATTATTAGTGATCATTAGGGTTATAATGCAGCATGGAAATTTGGAGCAAATTAACTACATATGCAAGCTGCCGGGCTCATGTGCAGTTAATCATACACACACAGTTCCAGTGGGCAGAAGGTTTTGCAAGAATCGTTTCAGGAAGAATATTTGGGAGGGGAACTGAATACCCATATTTTTTTATGCTTCTGTTTCCCTTTAATCTGGATTTATCATGTGCACGTTGATCTAGTATAATGTAGAACCATGCAAGTACCAAAAAAGAAAAGGAAAACAAAAAGGAAACAGACTTATAGCTCAAATTAAAATAGCTTTTAGTACTTTGATTCATGTGCCCCTGTGTTTTTGAGTGATGGATCAGAATTCCATAGTAAGCAAACACCTATGGACCCCCGAATTTTCTCACCTGTCTTGCCCATCTGCTAACATTCACTCTTACTCTTTTGAGCCTTTCTGCTCAGTGATGTAACGGGACAACCTCTGCTTTTCTAAAGGCAGTTCCCATCATACCTGTGCAATGTCATTTCCTCTGTGGCAGCTGCTTCCTGGACACGTGGGCAGGTGAGAGGAGCTGACTTCGGCTACTTGTATCTACACATAAGAGAGATGGAGCTTTGAATGACACCATATGTTTAAAAAAAAATGAAAGAAAAAAAATCTATGTATAACTTGTTTCCTGTGAGGCTGCCAGGAAATTTGACAATGAACTTTGTGAATTAAAGCTACCGGATGAATAGAGTTGGTGGCATAGTAGTGGAAATTAGAATTTTTTTTTCTAATGGTTTTTGGTTTATGCAAAATTTTCTCCAGGGAGTTTGACTTGTTCTGTGTGGATTCGAAGAGCAAAACTAAGACCAAAGGTGAGGGTTAGATTCAGGTCTGAATCCAACTCAAAATGGGGAGAAAAAGGGCTGCATTTGATCAGTAGTAACTGACAAGTCGTGGGGCAGGTCTCACTTCATAGCTGGATCTAGATGCTTTCATGGCATCATCTGAAAACTTTCTCCATTTCTGTTTCTTCCGTGTTAGCTTTGTTCTAAGCGATGCCTTCTCCCTGTAGCAGCCCTTGGCTTACATCCTACTGAGATACACAGAGTGAATTCTGGAAACAGATTACCCTCTGGCCACTACCGCTAATAGTTTCCCCAGAAGCACAGGGCTGCTGCTCATTGCGTCTGCTCTAACTAGTCGTATGTCTCCCCAGTCATGTGCTCAGGGGCTATGAGAGACCCGCTGACTAGGTCCAAGCTTTGTTTTGCTCATGTGTCAGCTCCGCCCAAACTCATGGCCTGAGAGTTGCAGTGAGGGGAGAAGAAAAATTACCCTTGAAACCCATCACTGAAAGTACTGAAATTCCAGCCGGCACTCTCAGCAGGAATCCCGTGCAGGGAATGGGTGTTGAGGAAGGGGACAGAAGGCAGTGGAGAAGAATACCGAAGAACATGGATTTTGGTGTCCGGCAGACTTGACTTCAAGTCTCTGCCCTCCCATTTGCTAACTCTGTGACCCTGAAAAATTTACCGAGCCTCATTAGACCCTCTTTCTTCCCACATGTAAATGGGCTAATGTGGTGCCCATTTCGTAGGGTTGGTTTGATAATCAATGAGATAATGTGTGTAAGGATTTATATACATATGAACTGCTCAATAAAGGTGAGATGTTAAAATTAGCATCCATCAGCTCTGGATGATGCTAAGCTCTGTGGAAAGGCCACCTGCTCCTATCGGTGTGAGTTTTGCCTCAAATTCTAACATGTGGGGGGATTAATAGATTTACCCATAGTCACACATTAGAACCAAGTACTTGGGTGATATACATACCTCATTTCAAAAAGAGCTTCCCGGGGTTACAGACTTATGCATGCGGCCTATGAGATGCATTGAAAGCTCACTAGACATTTCACCTAAATGGAGAATAGGCTGGAGTTCCATTTTAATGGGCAAGGATCAGCCCACGTGTCCAGCTGGTAGCCTGGAGTGTGGCCGGGCTCACTTCAGAGAGATGTGCTTTATGGTCTGCGTGGGTGAGAGGATTCTCTCAGGAAAGAGTCCAAGTTGCCAGCTGACCTCTCCAGGAAGAGAGACTGTATTGTCGGCTCCCCTCCCTTGCACAGGGAAATTCTCTGTTCCTAGTTTCAATTTCCCAGTAGGACACAGAGGCAGAATGTAAAACCACCAAGTAAGTTGGTGCATTGAGAATCTATCAATGCAACGGACTGGTTTAACGGCAAAGGCAACTGAGTTTCAGGACTTGGTTTAATCCCTTACTTCGCTGCATCGCTGTGGACAAGCAATGTTACCCTCATGGAGTCCGCCTACTCCAGAGGGAGACATGATAACTGGAAACAAATAAAGGTCAGGAATAGTTTGTGAGAAAATGTCTTTGGAGCCTGAAGGAGTCTCTCACCTTCCCTTGAACAGCAATGCTGAAAAGTTTTTGGTGGCTTTGAGAATGAATTTGACAAGGCCAGAAATAGACCAGATGAAGATTGGCCAATTGGTTGATTGATTGATCCGTTGAGTGATGTCAGACTTGGCTACTGAGGTTTAGGAAAGCCCAACAGATGGAAACGATGCAGATGTTTGCTATAAGCACCTCCATTCTCTCTTTAACCCCTTCTTGGAATTACCATGTGTATTAGTTTCCTGTGGATGCTGTAACGAAGTACCACAAACTTTGTGGCTTATGATAACTCAGATCTATTCTCTTACAGTACTGCAGGTCAGAAATCTTAAAATCAAGGTGTCATCAGGACTGGTTCCTTCTGGAGTGTCTAAGGCAGAATCCATTCTTTGCCTTCTAAAAGGCACCCGTATTCTTGGCTTGTAACCCCTTCCTCCATCTTCAAAGCACATCACGCCAACCTCAGCTTCCATGACCATGTTTTGTCTTCTGCTTCTGTCATCACACTGCCCTCTCTGACTCTCATCCTCCCTCCCTCCCTCTTATAAGAACCCTTGTGATGACACTGGGTCCACCCAGATTCCAGGGCATTGTTCCCACTTCCAGATCCTTAATCACACCTGCAAAGCCTGCCTTGCCATGTGATGGAACGTAGTTACAAGTTCCTGGGATTATTAGGGTGTGAACATTGTTGAGGCAGGGTAGGGGGCATCGATCGATCTACCACCCCATCCTCATATGGAGAAATATTGACATAGCTCTTTCATCATGTGTGCAAATCTCCATTAAAAGGGCATGTGTGTGGAAGCAGTCTGCCACTGGAGACAGGACAGGTGAGGTGTGGCCCTGGTCCCACCTCTAACTTTGTCACCTGAAACCATTTCATCTCCCTGTTTGTTAGGTCTTTCAACCATAAAATAGAAGTGTTTGTAGGTGATGTCTAAGATGCCTCTTTAAGCCTCATATTCTAGCATTTTCTTATATAAAGGCCTCATATTAGTTTCCTAGGGCTGTGGCAACAAAGTGCCACAAACTGAGTGACTTAAAGCAACAGAAATTGGCTCTCTCACCGTTTTGGAGGCTACAAGTCCAAAATCAAGGAAACAGCAGGGTATGCTCCCTCTGAAGGATCTAAGGGAGAATCTTATCCCCCCGCCCTTTTCTCTTCCTGAGTTCTGCTGGTTGCCAGCAATTCTTAACATACCTTTGCTTGTAGACACTTCACTCCAGTCTGCCTTCCCCATCACATGGCGTCCTCCATTGTATCCCTGTTTCTGTGCTGCTTTTCTTCCTATAAGGATACCAATCCTATTGAATCTAGCCACCCCCCCCATCTGAACTAACTACACATCTACAAAAACTCTATTTTCAAATCAGGTCGTCTTCTGAGGTTCTGGAAAGGAAGTGAATTTGGTGGGGGAGCACTCGTCAACCCAGACTCCCTCAGATGTGAATTCCCTTCACAGTTAAGAAAAGGCAGAACTTGATGGCTTTCTTCTAAGCCTGCCCTGATGACTTTTTGACTGTTGGTCTGTGATGCAAAGGAGCATCACCAAGCAGCTGTACCCCAGGTACTTGGTTTGGTTACAGTCTGCTGACTGGCTCGTGCTGCCTGTTATGATGCCAGAACACAGCATGACCATGACATAAGCAGATTTGCAGTCCTGCATCAGTTGCCTGGTGTGTGTGTGTGGGGGGGGGGCTGAAAACTCATCGATTCAGATTCACACTCTGTATCGAGAGCCAGAATTTGTTTAGACTCTATATTTAGAACCAGAATGTCCATGAACAATCACCTTATTCAGCATCTCCTATCTACAGAGGACTTGCAGATAGAAGTCACTCACAGACTAGCGCGTGCTCCTGAAAACATCAGTCGTGTGGTCAGGGTGGTATATGGCATAGACTAGCTTCCTTCTGCTCCCTACAGCGCCAGGAACTCGTGTCTTCAAGGGCATCAGGCAAAGACACAGATTAAAGGGCCTCAGATCGCAGACATGGAAAATCCTCTTTTATTTCCCAGAGCATGGAGAAGCTTCCTTGGAAAAGCTGCTCTTCACATTTCTATTTTTGAACCAGGGGCCAGGCCAGGAGGGAGCTGACCTGTCTGGGGCGTAGAGGTTGTGTTTTCAGCTGAGGAAAGGGATCCTGGACCTCTCCATCCTTGCAAAGCCAGATGGAAGCCCTGGGCCCCAGCCCCTCCAGCCCCACACACATGCCGCGCACCTGGAGCGCCACTCTACCTGTTTACAAATTACCTCCATTTTCTGCTTGGTTCAGCAGCAACTGTTTACCCTCCCCCGTGATGTAATTAGGCCTTCAGAGTTCACGTGTGCCTATTATGAGCTCTCCTGTGTTTTGTCTTGGTGCTTTATTTCTGTAGCAGTAATCATATATATATATTAAAATTTGGTATCAATTGTTTGGCTAAATTATGCACAGTGGGCCATCCTAACCCACCATTAACATAACGTATGCTAAACAATGTGTTGAGGTTTTTTTTCCTTCTCTTTTTTCTGATAATTATACTCTAAAGCATCAATTGCTTATTCGAGTAAATTAAAGTTGAGTTTTTCTCATTTCTTCAAACGTTCAAATTGCCTTGGCTGCCACAGATGCAGACCAAGCACTCCTTCTGCCACTGGTGGAGGTAGCCTTGGTATTTGCTTTCGGAGAAATGCAACTTTCACTTAGTGGTCACCAGCATTGTGCCTGTCCTGACTTTTGGGCTGAGCTGCATTTTGGCACACTGCCACCAGCGACCCCTGACCAAGAGGCCCCTGGCCATGGTGTGGAGGTGGGAGTTAAACATAGGTAGGTGTCTGCTGGACTCCTAATTCGTCCAGCCCCTGGACAAATATGCACTGAGCACCTTTAGAGGTGGCAGGTGCTGTTCTAGCTGCAGGAGATATTAAAGTGACCAAAACCAACAAGATTTCTCTCCTCTGACAGTGTGTAATCTAATGCAGTGGTCAGCAAGCTGTCTTTGTAAAGGACTAGGTAGTAAATATTTTAGGCTCTATGGACCTTACCATTTCTGAAACAACTACTGAACTTCACCATTGTAGCCTGAAAGCAGCCATGGGCAATACATAAACAAATGACTGTGGCTATGTGCCAATAAAACTTTATTTATAAAAACAGGTGGTGGGCCAGGTTTGCCAGCCCCTCAGTCTAGCAGGTTGAGGCAGAGAATATATACAAATAATTTTTTTCTTAAAGCCGAAGAATCATTTTAGACTGTGGCAAGTGATACGAAGGACATAAGCACAGTGATGGAAGCAGCAGTTTTTTCACAGCAGGGTACACACAAAATTCGCTCAGCACAGCTAAGTTAAACGGATGAGGCTGCTCAGGGCTGGCACCTGGAAGACCCAACACCCTGAGGGGAACGCATGTCATGGCATGTCTGCAACTCATTTGCAGCCCACCTGGGACGTTCCATGGAGCGCGACCAGGGAGGCCAAAAGCAGATGCTGTAGTTGTGGGGGTTTCTCTTGGATTCCATTTGAGTTTGAAGTATGAATGCTGAGCAGGAGCCAGCTATGGGATAGAGTGGCAAGGACCACACGTGCTCTGTTAAGGGAGAATTCTATGTGCAAAGACTCCGGGGCAAGGAAAAGCATGTCAGGTTTGGAACTGAAGGGAGACCAGTGTGGCCGGAAAGTGTACAGAGCATGCAGAACTTTAGAATGAAACGAGGTTCAACGGGTCATTTGAGCTTAGAAAATGAATGGTAGGCCAATGTCGAGGCTGCTTTTGCTGCCTCACAAAGCATGCCCCGGCTCAGTGGCTTACAGAATGGAACGTTTGTTTCTCACATGTCTTTGGAGCTCCCCAGAACGAGGCTGGGCTTGGTTATAGTGTTCTTATGGTCTTGGCAGGGTTTCCTCCTTTGTCTGTGGCTTGAGTGTTTTGCTCATGCATCCTTGTGTCATCTAGGGCTCTGCCATAGGCTGGCTGTGGGTGGGGTACCTCCGTTGGGGTGATTCTCCTCTGAGGTGATTCTTCTGAGGTACCTCTGAAGGTGATTCTCATCCTTCTGGGACCAGCAAGGCTAGAGCCGGTGTGAATTTCTCATGGCAATGAGAGAAGCACAAGAAGGCACGTCAAAATACATAAGGCTTCACCAAGTCTAGGTTCAGAATTAGCATACCCATCCTTTCTACCACACTCCATTGCCCAGAACAAGTCATATGGCTGAGCTCAGAAGAGGGAGGACACTGCAGAGTTATACAGCCAAGGGCCATGGTTCCAGGAGGATGAAAAATGGGCATCCCAGCAAGACTTTTTGCTGGTGTTTGAATTTATAAGAAGCTGCTGAAGCCTTTTAAGAACAGGAGTGATATGATTTGATTTACAATGGAAAAAGTATTAATCTGGCAAAACATGGAAGAGAATAGACTGGGTGGGTGTTGGGGGGGCAGTAAAGGAGGAAGGAAGTGGGGAGATTAGGGTGGGCTGAACCTGGTACGCCCTTTAGGAAACACAAGATGAATGGTTAAACGTCTTGCCCTGGGCTTTACCAGGTGAACAGACAGTTATCACCTGCATTCATCAATATGAGATCCATAAAAAAAAGCAAAGCAGCTGAGGCAAAATGAGAAATAACAGCTCAGATTAACAGCCTTGATGTTGCTCATGAACACAGGACACTCACCCAAATCACACATCATAACCCCTTACCTCTTGTTATTAATAGCAGCATTATTCCCAAGGAAGCTGTAGCCATTATACTGGGGGTGCCAAAAAAAAATGTATGCAAGTGGACACTTTGGCCAACATTGCTCAAGCAGTAGCTCGCCATGATCAGAAGTGTCTGGACATTGATGGTAACCACTTTGAGCACCTCTTGTCATTGCACAAGTCAAATGTGACTTGTGTTCATCTTTTGTCATCGATATATATATATATTGAGTATTACAATTTTAATACAGTTTTTTCCTTCTTAAAATGTGTATATTTTTTTTGCACCCTCTGTATTTGTGATCATCACAACAATAAAACAAATAGGTGTGCGTTCCAGCCCTGCTCTTTGAATTATTTCATGCTGATCAGTTAATATACATGTGGCTTGAAGTTTGAATCTGTTGTGAGGAAAACTTGCCTTTAGAGGACTAAGTGTTGGCTTACTATGAGAAAGGAAGATTTTCTTAGAAATGCATTCACCTAAGATGTCTGTAGTATGTATGGGAGGCTTTAATAAAATGTAAGTCAGTAATGTCTTAAATACAATAAAATTTTGTTTTTTATTAATAGAAAATCCAAAACTGGTCCTCTGATTATCAAGTTACCCTCTTCCAAGTGGTGATTCAGAGATCCAGGCTCCTTCCATTCTGTGGCTTCCTGATGATCAACAAAGACCTTTGGAAGGTTGCCACATTATTTAATCCAGAAGGAAAAGATATGAAGTATTGTGCTTCTCAGCTTTTTTGGCACAGGCCTTGAAGTGGCACAAGTTACTTCCTCTCGTATTCCATTGGCTACAACTCAGTCACATGCTGATACTCAACTGCAAGGGAGGTTGGGAAATGTAGTTTTGCTTTGTGTCCTGGAAGGAGGAAACAGGATTAGTGAACAGCTTGCCAGTCTTTGCCACCGATTCCTTTAATGTCACCCTCTCATTCCAGCAACTGAATGATTTGTACTGAGTCTCACTTCTCTGCAAGGAGATTACAAGAGTGACTGTTCCTTGAGTGTTTTTCATGAGCTAGGTGCTACATATATATTATCTCAATTAAATCTCCAAGCAGCTGTAAAAAGTATACTGTATTATTCTAGTTTTACAGATGAGGGAACAGAGGTTTTGAGAGATTGAGTGGTTTTTGTTTGTTTGTTTGTTTTTGTGTGTGTGTGTTTTTAAATCACCTGTTAAATGGCAAAGATATTAGTGCCTCCCTCACAAGTTAGTCCTCAGAAGCCACATCTTTCAGGATAGACTGTACTTGCTGAAGTAACAAATAACACTCCAAATCTCAAGACATAAAAATAACACTCCAAATCTCAAGACATAAAAATAACACTCCAAATCTCAAGACATAAAAAATATGTCTTGTTCATGCTCTACATCCATTGTGGGTCATACTTTTTAATCCAGGGTTTAGGTTGAGAGATGAGTTGCTTTCTGAAATGTTACTGGTTTCCATGGCAGAGGAAAAAGAGAACATGACAACACATATGCTGGTCTTTAAAGCATCTGCCTGAAAGAAAACCTTATCACTTCCAGTCACATTTTATTTGCCACAGGGAGTTGGATGGCCACACCTCATATCAAGTTAGCAGGAACTGAACTCCTACCACGCACATACCTGGAAAGAAAGCTGACATATTGGAACGTGTTTTAATGACAACCAGTCCATCCCAGCCATCCAGGGAATGCACTTAGCATTAAGCCAGCAATACAGGCAGTGCCTGAATATTACGATTTCCATGTGATCACCTAAGAACTGGATGTCAGGAAGAGAATTACTAATATAACTGCAATTGATCTGAAATCCACACAGTTGATCCAACTGATTCAGCAAGACCCTAGGAGCATGTTTGATATTTTGGAGGGTGAGGGAGGTGGTAGAAGTGGGTGGTGCCACAGTTGCAGACCAAAGTAACTAGTTACTTTGCCCTGTTATTATGGCCCCTGAAGAAACAATGAAACCTCTTGACGATATTCTCCGCAGCATAAGGAAAAAACATAAGCTCAAAGCTTTTGTGAGGAAGCAACCGGATTGCTTTTTCTGTTTTATCTATAGCTACTAGATTGGGAGGGCCAGACTGTGTTTATTATTGCACACATACATAATTACCAAGTCTTTAGTTTTCCTTCCTACATAAATTTATGTGTCGATTTAATTTCCACCAATTAGAACCCGAATAAAGCCATTCTGATGTGATTTGAACATCACAGAAATGTGGCCTTACTCCTCAGTGCATACATAAGGAAACAATAGCCAAGTGAATTTTAAATACCTCAAGTTGCGTTAGGCTGTGAATGAACATCCAATTCAATTTGTAGGAAACTTAAGATTAATTAGGTTTATAATTTGCACAGTAAGGTAATGTAAATGTGTTGCGACTGCTTGACTTTTTGCTTAATCCTCTGAGTGGATATTTAATCTTTTTTAATATTAGAATTAAAGCAACTTGGAAGATAGGAATATTAATCTAATTATATTCCGATCACTTTAATTTCTTTAATGTTTTAAATAACAAAACAACTTTACAAATTGGTTTAGGTTGGAGAACCCTTTTAGAGGATTTTGCATTTCATCAGTGAGTTTAATTTAGAGGATGCAGCCTTGGGAGGCGCCACCTTAAATGTACAGTTATGAGAACGGACCATTAATCCTGGAGCCCAGGTGATCTGACTTGCAGAGTGTGCTTCAGGAAACGTGCAGCTTCTGCTTAGGAAGGAAGAGTTTGCCAGCGTGAAAAACCAAGTAAGCAAACGGCTTTATGGCACTCCAGCCATACAAAGCGAGAGCTTTCCAAGAATCAAAAAAGATACGTTCGAACTGGGAGGATTTCTCTCCTCTTTCTCCTCTTATTATCTTAAGGAGGGGAGAGAAATCAGAGCAGGACATGAA
Source organism: Hipposideros armiger (assembly GCF_001890085.2). NCBI lineage: Eukaryota > Metazoa > Chordata > Mammalia > Chiroptera > Hipposideridae > Hipposideros > Hipposideros armiger. Next base: position 13,294 of record NW_017731452.1, on the reverse strand, counting down.
TGGTGCCTGCAAATTTTATTACCTCATTATAATTGATACCTGCTCTCCGAGCCAATAAAAGAAGCTGTATTCGGCACTAGGTATATAAAATCTTTAATGTCCTAGGTTGTCAGTGTTAGCTGTGGTTAGGCTGACATAATTATGAGCTGCATATACCAATAGATAGCTCTTTACCCGCAAAAGCATGCTGCAATGAGAAATCTTTCAGAGATAATAAAAGGATTCATCAAACGTCTAGATGATAGCTACTTAAATCGCTATTGTTTTAGTTGGGACTGCAAAACATATCCCCTGGCTAGCTCAGTTGCTCATCTTTCTTGCTTGCCACTTCAGACTTTTGCACAGAGTATTCAGTTGCTTCCAAAAGGAAGGGGACATTAGTTTTTGGGGTGATTTCCATGTCAAGATGACAATAAGGAGACACCTTTCCAAAGGGCGGTCACTGGAATTTCAGACGTGATAAGCAGAATATATTATTTTCTGGAACTAATGACAGATTTTTCAAAGGGTGATGGAAGATTAACCAAAGAATTTGTGTTATCAAATGCAGTACTAAGTTCTAGAATGAGAGAGAACTCCACCAATATCAAGTGAAATTTTCCATAGTTTGAGAGTTTATGGGTAAGATGTTTCCACTTACCTCATGAAATGCTCTGAAAACAGCTTTCCCATGGAGTTTATATATTTCATCAGAGATCTAAAATGGCATAAGTGTCCAACATTAGCCAGTGAATACGAAGCGATATAATTGGTATAAGATACATCAGGTAGAAGAAAACAAAATCTCTTCTCAGGTGTGCACTGTTTAATTGAACAGAGCAACAATAACAAAGATTACCACTGCACTATTTTCCTGTTAGTTTGGTCGATACCATTCATTTAGCCAGCCTTTCTGGTTAACAACGTAAGGATGTGCATTAGCTGAGTTAGCATCGTGATAGATGAAAGACAAATGTAAATTTTCTGCTACTTCTCCCACTGAGAGGTAGAATTGAATTCCTCTCCCCCTGCATCTAGGTTGTACTTAGTGGCTTGCTTGACCAATAGAACATAGGCAAAATGGCGCTCCGGGACGCCCAAGGCTGGGTGTCATAAGAAGCCTTACAGCTTCTGCCCTGGTGTCTTGGAATACTCACTCTTGGAGTTAAGTCACCAGGTAAGAAGCCTGACGACTCTGAGACCACCATGTTGAAAGGAAGGCCAAGTTGACCATGTGGGGAAGCCTCACAGAGAACGAGATGCAATGCCAGCCTCCATCCATTGGGAGTCATTCCAGACAAGGCCCCAGATACTGGGGAGCAGAGCTGAGTTACTCCCCATCCTGCACCCAAAGACCCTGTTCAATGTGCAGATTCATGGGCAAAATGAACAATTGCTATCGTTTTAGGACACTGTGTTTTGGGCTGTTTCTTACAGAAGAATAGATAACCAGAGCAAACACCCAAGGCCAAGTCATTATGAATAATGAACTTAATTTGTTGACGTGGCCTATGGAATTAGTGTCTTTGTTTTATGGTACTACCGAGTATCTGTAGCAACCCAATGTTTTCTCCTTTCCTAAAACTCAGGTGAATCTAACTCCTTAGGCTTGTCAGTTTTGAGGACTAAGCTTTGCTCTTTATATTCTCTTTCTGGATTCCTCTTTGTGAGCAGGGATTAAAAGGGAGAAGTCTCCCAGATGTAAATTTCTCATAAATATTTGAGTTCCATTTTAGCAATTCTTCCATTCTCTGATCTGTTGCCTAATCTTCTATTTAGCAAGTATTTTCCGTGAAATAGAAGGCTTGAATTATAGAATTACTGATTTTAGTAGCATAGCTTAACACAGTTCAGCTTGTGAAAGAGAGACAGAAAGAAAGAAAGAAAGAAGAAAGAAAGAAAGAAAGAAAGAAAGAAAGAAAGAAAGAAAGAAAGAAAGAAAGTCCACTATCCCCATTAAACTTTCATCTTGTAAAAGCACCTATCCGCACCTACCCATCTTTTTACCAAAGTTTTCCCTTCTTCAGCCTTTTAGTGCTGAATAATGGAACTCTCACTAGACCAAGAAAATCAGGTTTCTTTCCATAGGAGGTTACCCCGGAACTTTAAAACTTGGGAGTGAGAAATAGGATCCCCAAAGAAAAATGAATTCTCTTGAAAATGGGCACAGCTGTCAAAGAATGTCCATAACACAGGCTGGAGCCACCTTGGACTTACACGCAGACTAGTGTCTGAGTGAAGTTTGCACCCTGTCCCATGACTTAAAGGTAGGTACATTTCAGTTGGGGCTGAGGGTTACATGGGACAATGGTGTTATAAGCTTATTTAGTTAACTTCAGTCCAGGGTTTCTCAGCCTAAACACTACCAGCATTTGGGGCTGGATAACTCTTTGTGGTGGGGGCTGCCGAGGTGTGTTGTAGGATATTGAACAGCATCTCTGACCTCCGCCCACTAGATGCCAGTAACACCCCTCCTCCAGTTGTGATAACCCAAAATGTCTTTGCCACATCCCTCTTCCTTGACTGCCTTGGCTGTGGTAACCCTCTCTACCCTCACCTCTTTGACTCAACAAATCTTTCTAAGTTTATCTATGACCTTGAAAACATGGGGGAATTGAACTTGATTTTATTTACAGGAAACATGTCTGCCTTTCCCCCAAACGCCATAGAAATAGTTCAAAGCTAATGACCACCTTTCAGAGGGCTGGGTACTTCCAGCCTACAAGAAGTGGCACTAAAAATGCAGGAGAGTACAGTAGCATGTTTATAGGGACCGAATGTTGATTCTTTACCGCTGCTGAAAATATTATCAGTATCATCGTTCAACATTACAAATATAAAGGAGAAAAATGAAGGATTGCAGAAAATGCCAGAAGTGATTTTTGCAGCCATGGGGCTGAATTGAAGAGCTTAACCCACTAATCTGTTATGACTGCTTAGGGAGTGCTACAGCGGGTTCTCTAACGTGTCGAGAGCACTTTCGAGGATAGTGTGAAGCCGCATTATAGTTCTGTTTTTAATGGCGGAGGCAAGAATTGCCTGGATCTCTTTCAGAGTACATAGCCAGTCTTCCAATGGCAAACTTATGTTTATGCCAGCTGGCTCACCCCAGCATGGGGGCATGAATTGGAGTGGAAATCAATGGACTAGCATTTGGATGCAATTGCCCCAAATTATCAGAGAGAAAAGAAGACCACTGTAATTCACTGGCCAGAGCATTTTTACCAAGTGCATTTGCTAAGCATCAGTGTAGTGTGATGTGTTCAACTCGTGGGCCCCTTTTCGACTGAATTTTTCTGTAAACACCATCATTACTGCTGTTGTGTTTTCTGTGGCTGAGCTGAACTGAATCAGGAGATTTGATCCACATTAACTCCCTCATCTCTTTCAGGTAGTTGGGGACTCTTTGGGGGGCACAAGTGAAAGTCCTTCATCCTTGCAAGACAAATTGGCTTTTTCCCAATTTTCTGCTAAATAGGAACCAGAGGAACAAGCCTGCTGAGGTGTTACAAGCTAATCCATGGTTTACATTCCCATGGAGGGAGCTCAGACTAGATGAGGCAGGAGACACTGTGGCAGGAGTCAGTGTCGGAGGACCTGGCCTTGAATCCCAGCTCAACCCTAGCCCAGAGGTCTTACCAAGGAACTTACTAAGTTTCTCACCTGTTTCATCATCTGAATTCTTGCTATGTCCTTAGCGTGGCATGGATATCTCCCATGTTATTCGAAATACAGCTACGTCATCATTAGAAATGACCAGGCTATTCAAATTGCATTTTGCACCTGCCCCATGTCTGGCTCTTACTCATTTTCGTGATGCTATTCACATAGTGATCGCAAATCTCACTCTGCAAAAAAGCGATGTTTGAAAACATCTCTCTTGTCCACATTGATCTGTGAGCTTAGCCAGGGTAGGAAATAGACCTCATTAAATTGTTGTATACCTTCTTCTTCACTTGGTGCAGTTCCAAGATAGAGTAAGTAAGTGCTTAAATAGACAGAACCAAGCATATGTAAGTGCTGCCTCTCCTACAAGCTGTGTGATGCTGGGCAACTTACCTCACATCGCTAAGCCTCTATTTGCTCCAAGTAAAATGGCAGAAAAAAATAATGTGTAGTTTCCAGAATCGCTGTGAGGATAAAACAATTTGCCCTTAGTATCCTGTTTGGCTTAGGAAATGTTGGGTAATTAGTGTTAGGTTTACTATTCATTGGAAATGAGTGATTATCATCTCACACTTGTTAGAATGGCGATTAACAACAACAACAAGTAATAACAAGTGTCTGAGAGGCTGTGGAGAAAAAGGAACCCTCATACACTGCTGGTGGGAATGTAAATTGGTACACCCACTATGGAAAACAGTATGGAGTTTCCTAAAAAAATTAAGAATAGAATTATCATATGACCCAGCAATCCCTCTCCTGGGTATCTACCCCCAAAAATCTGAAAACATTTATCCGTAAAGATATATGTACTCTGATGTCCATTGCAGCATTATTCACAGTGGCCAAGACATGGAAACAACCAAAGTGTCCTTCGATAGATGATTGGATAAAGAAGATGTGGTACCTATATGCAACGGAATACTACTCGCCCATAAGAAAAGATAAAATACTGCCGTTTGCGTCATGGATGGACCTTGAGAATATCATGCTAAGCGAAATAAGTCAGACAGAAAAAGTCGAGAATCATGTGAGATATAAAACAGAAAGCAACAAACAAACACAACAAACCAAAACTCATAGACACAGAAAATAGTTTAGTGGTTACCAGAGGTAAGGGGGGAGGGGCATGGTAGAAAAGGGTAAACGGGGTCAAATATATGGTGGCAGAAGGAGATTTGATTTGGGGCTGGTGAACACACAATGCAATATATAGATGATATGTGATAGAGCTGTATACTTGAAACCTATGTAATTTTACTACCCAATGTCACTGCAATAAATTTAATTTTTAAAAAAATGAGTGATGATGAGCATAGTGACGGCTCATCATAGGGAGGGAGGAAGGAAGAAAGGAATGAAGGAGAGAGAGAGTAGAACAACTGGAGAAAGGCTTATTCTTCTCTGCGCACTTTGGACATATCGAAACCTGGAGACCTTGAGCATTGAAGGTGGCCATAGCCCCTTAAACCTTATTTAAAAGTAAAACAATGGCTATTGACCAGATTTATAGCTTCTTGTCAATAATACTCTGACTTCTGGAGATTGTTATCAGTGTTGAGCTTTATCGGAAATGTCTTCTTTTGAAAATGACATTTTAAATTAATGTGAAATAGCATTTTAATTTAATTCACAGGAATCATAAACAGGTGGGAGAATTGTGTAACAATAATTGTGTTTGCAAGAAATTGATTTCATCCTAAAACTACATGAATATGCTGTTACAGTTTGTTGTCATCCTGAAATGCACCGTTTAACCATAAAATGCAACATAAAAGACACCCTCACGCTGAAATCCTTAATCTAGTGTGTAATTGCTAAAGGGAGAACATTAACTATGCTGTCAACTACCTGTTCTCAAATACTTTAACTACCAGCTCACTGATACGGGTTTGAGCTTAACACCTGCAATGTAGAAAGTAGAAACTCAAAACAGTATTTGAGAATTTCCCATCACATCCCGATCGTTTTATCAAGCAAAGCTATGGAGACCTTGAAAAATGAGAAAGCTTGAAACCTTTTAAAAAGTTGTTCTCTTAGTAATTTTACCACACTTATCGAAGACATTATCTTTTTGCTGCTTAAAAATACTTTGGACTGGTTCACGCACCCAAAAATAGCTTTATTAACATCGTTCATAATGTATCATGTTAAGTTTCTTTTCTCCCAGAAATGTTTTGGTACACTGAGAGTTCATTCATTTAAAGTTTGTCCTTGGCAATTCTTTATTGAACAGGTTCCATTTTCTTTTCTTTTTTGTTACAAAGCTGATAAATAACTGAGGCCAAACAGGCTCAAACTGATTATATTTCTGGATACAAACCAGATGTGCATCTAATCCATCATTGTTTCTCTGTCCACTACCCCCCGTCTTCACCTATACTTGGGGAGAAAAAATGAAATAAAAACAAAACAAAGCCTGATTTCTCTGCGAGTTCATTTCCTTGAACTTGGTGAGATCCTAGCTGCAGTAATTTCCAAAAATAGTTTTGGAAAATGCAGAAAACTGCAGTGCTAATTCCGCCTGGTGCATTGTGAGTACAGACTGGCGTGAATTTCACAGCACAGTTCCCTCTCTGCTGAGACTTTTGGCCACCGCTTGTCAATGGGTGAGGACCTAGAAAACTAAAGTGATGGTATGGGTGGTGGATGCCCCTGCTTCGCATCGCCCCTGCAATTAGGTGGAAGGCTCAAGTTACGGCTGGTGCAGCCTGGATGATTTCAATTTGTGCTTAGTGGAATCTCATTATGTCTGGCCAGCACTGACTGGTAATAAATAGTAGAATGACTCCCTCCTTTCTAAGGGCTTGGCAAACCAAAAAGAATGCAGTGAAAATGTCTTAACCTCTTCAGAGGTAACTGGGCACCTGAGGAGTATTTCCTAGTCTCATTTTGTAAACTAAATTACAGGCCGACCTACAATCTCATCTTTGTTTAATGTACCAACGAGGCCGTTGGCATTCGAGTCCATGTTATTTCTATTCGTTAAGATTCTCAGCCTCTCTGTGAGTGCCTTCAGGGAGCTGGCCGTGAGCTGTGCCTTTGAAGTGTAGTGGCCAAAAATGATCACAATTAACATTGGTTTATCAATGCTTATTGTGTGAAAAGGACCATTCTAAGAACTTCCATCCACTCACAAACACTGTGAAATAGGTATTACTATTTTACCAATGAGAGGACAAGCACAGAGAGGCTAAGGAGTCTGCTGAATGTCACACAGCTGGTAAATGGCAGAGCACATAGACTGGTGGGATTCAGACTTACAAACTCTGACACTGCACAGCCTCCCTGGGGACGTGCCTCTTGGCTGCAAGGGAAGTCCATCAAGTTGCCATGGTGTTCAGAATCGTTCATTATTCCTTTAGGTTAAGGCAGAAATGGGTTTTATTTTGTGTGCCACATGCAGGGCCTGCCTTGACAGCCAGAAATGTTAACGAGGACTCGGGAACCCTGTCTGACTTCCAAGGGATCGCATGCCATGATCAATTTAGAATGCCTGCACTGAGCACGAGAGGGTTATATATACCAAGCATTGGCCATCCCTAGTTTAAAGCATTTGAATCTCTTAAAAAAAATGAAAATTTTACCTGTGGGGAAACACATTCAGTGACTAGTGGCTGTTGATGCTCAGACAAGAGTTAGCTTATCTAGAAAGCAAGACTCTGGGAGGTTGGGTGAGAGGACAGGTACGACTGGGGCTCTGTGGGCATGAATCCATGATGGCCTGGGTTCCTAGGAGTGAGGAGCCCACAACGGGGTGGGGAGAAACAGAAGCAGAAGTTATAGCTACACTAAAAACAAACTGTCCACATCCTAATTTTGCTCAGGGCTACTTCTCTTAGCATCAGTATCATGGCTTTGAGCATATTAATAGCAGTACGGATCATAAGCTGATACACCTCTCTGGCAGGCACTGTGCTGGTTCTTTGGGGATATTCACAGTCTCCGGTCAAGTTCAAAGCAGCCTTCCATAGTAGGTATCGTTTTTCCTACTGCATGGACGTGTGGTAACAGAGGGTGGCTATCTTATTGGTATCTTATCCTACCCTGTATTATTGGCAAAGCTGGAATTCAGACTCGAGCCTTTGCCTCTAATGCCCACATCCTCCCAGCCTGGCCTTGGAACCATTTCCTCCAAGGGGAGGAGGGTATTCCCTGATGCCCTTCAAGCCAGGGCTTCAGCCGGGAGGCACAACAGTGATCTCTCCCTTCTGCTTCATTTGACCTCAGAGCACAAAACGCCTGGCTGCCCCAAAGTGAACATGGGGCGGGGGTTGGGGTTGGGGGTGGGGTGGAGAGAAGAAAAGCGCAAAAGCAGCAGCAGCGTGTCTTATGGTTTAAAACCATAATGGCACATAGCGTTTTCTTGGTTCTTCATTTATTAATAAAATGCCCAATACCTTCTGGCGTGTGCTTTGAACTGCTTTTAATTTTCTTCAGTTGGATGGAGAAAAGGTAATGGGGACCTCATAATAGTCGTGGAGGGACTATTGGAATTTTATTTCCATGGGGGGAAGGCAGTGACTGTTTGCCAGGGAACCAAGGCCCTTTCGAAGTTGAGGACACGTCCCAGTGCCACGCGGTGTAAATCACAGCGCAAACTATGCGATTATCCCCTGCAGAGGAATCCAGTGTGGCTTTATGGGGTTCTTCTCCAAGCACTTAGGAATAATCTGATATAAAACAGCAGGGGTGGAGAGTAATGACAACTTCAAATTAGTTTAATGAATGTTTACATTGAAAAAAAAAAGGCTTTTCTGCAAACCTGAAAATACGAACTGACAGCTTCCTTTCCTATTTCCAGCAGTACCTCCTGGTTTTTCAGCCCGGAGGAGAAAGGTGGCTTGACTTAACCCCTTCAGTCCCGGTGCGCTCAGCCTCCCTCATTCCGTCTGGGTCTGAACAGCCCCTTCAACAGTGCTCAATAGTATTTCCACTATAAACATCAGATCTGCATCGGGGGAACATCTGTTTTAAGTCAACTTCGACTCAATCCAGGAAAAAATAAATTTTTGGCTCTCCACCTGCTCAAAAGGTCAATTACCCACCCAAATCAGCCAAAGATGGCTGATGGGCTACAGATGCGGAGGATATTTTTAGCTGGGTTTTGGCAGGTAAACTGCTTGTTGAATGCAGTCAAAGAAGTGTGTGTATGTGTGGGGGGGCGGGGGGTTGATAAACCATTATACTGTTTTAAGTGCTGTGCAGCACCAGAGCCCCCAGAAAATCCGTAAGGTGCTTCTGGGCTCGGTCCCTACTTCTGATGAAGAAGGATTCGTTTTGGCAAAGGAAGGAGGGCAGGAAATACTCACATTGCTTGCATTATGTGGAGTGGACCTCAAGGTATTTTGGACAGGAAACAACATTTGCATTTCCGATAGAGTTACCCAGCCCAAGCTGCCTTCGCTCTTTTTAACAGTGTTTTCCAAGAATGTTCTTATTTTTGGTTCCGAAATCTGGATGTTTCCCAGTGTGCGTATCTTGGGCCCCTCACTTTACATCAGGCGGCATTCTGTCCACAGGTTGCCAAGCTGGATATGGAATGTTCATCAAAGGTACGCACATTACCTCGGCCTCAGCTCTAGGAGGAAGAATAACTCTAAAACAAACGCAAGAAATAAAACCAAACACAAGCCTGGAGGGTTTGTGCCCTCTCAGGCACATCTGGAAAACCAAATGGAGAATTCCAAGGATTGATTTAGAAACAGGCGTGGGCCTACTTTGGCCTTTAAGCCATTACTAGAAAAATCAAATCTTGCCCACTAGAGTGGTGTTTTCCCTCCCTCCTTGACTGGCATACCAGCACCTCAAAAAACCTCTGTGAAGAATCCACAGGCCTTTCAAAGCCAGAAGAAAACGGAGTAAAAATAACTCTGCGATAGAGCAAGCTTCCATTTCTGGGGGATCCGAGGAGCTGGGAAGCCTAAGGAGCCAGGTTGTCGCTTCACAGACTGAAATCAATTTTTAAGGAGGAATTTCAAAGATCACGGGACTCGTACAGAAGCAAACAAATGGTAGTTTTCAGTTAACCAGGATGCTGGGTGAGCGAGAACCCAGACTCTCCTGGAGATGACTACAGCCTGGCCATTGGAGGACAAGTTGCCAAATATTTGTGTGTTTTAGAAGTCTCAGAAAACTAGAGACACAGGGTTTTCTAGTTCCCAACAAGGCCAGCTACAATAACACATGTGGTGTTTGTATACATGATCTTTATGACTCTTGAGTTTTATTTCATCAGAGTCAAAAAGTGTTGGTCTAGATACAATTTGTAAAAGATCATTGATCAGTATTGGGGCCCACTCACTGACATATACTAAGTGTCCTCATGCTAGGCACAAACAAATACACACACACACACAAAATGAAACACACCTTTAGTCATTTAGGAAGAGAACGCTAATGAGAAACAACATAAGATGATGGTCAAGGGCAGAGCTTGGAGGAGGCTGGTGGGTTCCACTGAGTCTCAGCTCTCTCATCTGTAGAATAGGAATAATACCTAGTCTTAAAGGTCATGTTATGGATTAAATAAGATAATATGTGAAAGACAGCTGCAGAAATGGCACTGTCGTCATCATCATATTTGTCGGTTGACTTGAGGTGTGCCAAGGAACACACACGTGGAAACACAAGGAGCATCGTCAAGAGCTGTTGCTCCTAATTTTTAAACAACTTGACGTGCACAGGAAGTAGTTTTCCTGGAAAGACAGCCAGGCAATTATTTAGCTGTCAATTGGGCACTGCCAACCTCTCTTGTTTTCCTGTGAGGATTAAATGAGAAAAGGTGACAGCAGGAAGTCAGCGCTGAGCGAGGAGAGTGCAATTCATGGTTCACTATTATGTGTAAGTAATCAGGAAATGCCTGATCGCTGAGGTATTCACAACGCAGGGTTGTGGTATAATGAAGGATAAAAATAAGTTGAACCTATTTGTTAATCGTTGACCCTCAAATGGCACTCTAATGTTGTCTTGATGGAGAGATAAGAATGTGCTGAGAAGATTTTATTGACAATGGAGAGTGGACTCAGGAGCTTCTGGTGGCCAATGCAAATAGCATCATGCATCTATGTCTTTGTAGGTGGAGGAGCTACACGTGTGTGTGTGTGTGTGTGTGTGTGTGTGTGTGTGTGTATGCAGGTATGCAAAGGGCGAATGGGTTGCTGGGAGCTGACAGGGTCTTTAGGCAAGCACTTGGATGTGTGCGTGTCTGTGTGTGTCTCTCACTGTCTATCTCCTGAGTTGCCACCTTACTTTGTATTAGTGTTTTTGCATCTCGTTGCTATGGGAAAATGCAGAACAGCAAAAACCTGATGGAGTTACAAAGGTTCCTGAATCTCCCTGAGTTCTCATGACCATTGTTCCTGAACACTTTCCCTAAATCACTTAGAAGTTTTCATTAGTTCGTGTCTCTCTCCTGAGTACCACCTTCCCATATTTCACTGCTGCACTGGACAGTAAGACCCAGTCTCTTCATCATGATATGCAGAGCCTTTGATAATTGTATCCCGGTTTCCCGTCCTGTCCATCTCCTGCCTTTCCTGTCCTTGAATGGGCCAAGGTCCCTTTACCTAGTAACCTTTGAGCTTTCTGGTTTTCCTCCCTAAAACACTTCCATCAGCTTCACCCCACTCCTACTACACATGGCTGGTTCGTTCTCAGGCCTCCCAGCACCCCATCTTCCATAGCTCCCTTGGTTATTCTCACTCACTGGACTCCATTTCCTCTGTCACACTTATCATAGGCAGTAATTGTTACACTTACTTACTTGCTTATTACTTCTGATGCTCTCTGAAACATCATAGGCTGTCAGGGCTGAGAAGAACTCTACTGTAGTCCCTATTTGAACATCAATATCAAGTGTGAAGTCAAGCAACACAGATGCACGCAACATAGGATTTGTTGAGTGAATGAGCTAATGAATGAATGAACTGTAGGAAGCCCCACTGGATTGATTTTGCCCTTATTCCTGAAGGCTAACCTCTTTGTATCTGCCCTGCTAGCAGAGGTGAACAGTGGAACCAGATTATAGGCATTCAGGGGCCCACTTATTTCAATAGGGGAATTTGCGTTCCATGGAATCTGTACCACAGGTGCCTGTCCCCCCACCCCCCTCCCAGGGACCACCTGCCCGTCCCCACCCCCAACATCACCTCCCAGAAGAACCTTGCTCCTTGGAGAATTGCCCTCTGGAAACAGTCCAGGTCAAACAAGGTACCATACACACATGGCTTGACAGGATTTCCCAGTTTAACTTTCCCAAGTCTTTGCTGCCTTGATTTAATTTTGAACTACAGCTGCAGCTGGAAAGGTCATTACCCAAGTCACAGGGAGACAGGGCTGGCTCGTTGACAGAGACGACAGGTCAACATCCTCCTCCTCCCTTGAACTCACTCCAATCAGGCCTTCATTTCTGTCCCCCCATCCACAGCATTTGATGCCACTGGACGCTCCCTCCCAGAAACACTTTCTCCATTTGCCTCTTGGGACATCATTTGGCTGGATTCTCCCCATCCAGTTGACCTCTATACATTGGGATGCCCCAGGACCCACTTCTCCACCTCTACCCACTTTGGTTCTCTCCTTATATCCGCTTCCTGGGTGAGCCCATCCAGCCTCATGGTTTTAAATGCCATCCTTATGCTGATAAATTCCAAATGGCTATTCCATCTCAGAGCTCTCTTGAACTCCAAACGTATATCCATCTGTCTATTTAATCTCTTCGTTTACTTGCCCAATAAGCTCCCCAAAACCGAACACCAAACTCTTACCCAAACCAAACTCTTGCTCTGCGGCTGCCGCTCCCAGCCAACCTCTCTCCCATGTCCATCTTCCCTATCTCAGCGAACAGAAAGAGTGCTCAGGACAGCAACCTTGGAGACATTCCTCTTGCTTTTCTTCTTTTCATCCATCCCCACCCAGTTCACTAGCAACTTCTGATGACTCTACTTTCAAAATATATCCAGCATCGGAGCATTTATTATCACCTTCACTGCTACCGCCTAGGTCCTGGCTATGGTCAGTTCCATTGGCTGGATTATTGCAGCCGCCGCCATCTGGACAAAATGCCTCTGCACTGGGCCACCTAGAGTCCCTTCTCCCTCCAGCGGCTAGACTAAATCTTTTCAAACAGTGGTTCTAAAACTTTGGCAGGTATCGGAATCAACGAAAGGCACTTGGTGAAAAACCAAAGAGCCCGTCCCCGTCCTCTGTCCAGAAGTCTGTGTGTCTGTGTTCCCTTCAGGTGATATGTGCTCAAATCTGAGAACCATTGTTTGAAAACACAAGCCAGCTTTTTAGGAAAGCTTCCTAAAATCAAAGCGAAAGCTAAAACCCTTTCCAGGGCCCTGCCTGCCTTGAGTCCCTGCTACCCTCTTGACCTCATCTGCTGTCTTTGCCCTCTCACTCACTCTGTTTCAGCCACGCTGACCTCCTGCTCTTTTTCAAACACCCCATAAAAGCTCCACCATTGCACATCCCTCCTCCCAGATGCTCTTCTAGGCACCTGCAAGGACCCACTCCCTATAGATCTCTGCCCAAATATCCTCTCACCGAGAGACCTTCTCTGACCACCACCACATAAAATAAGATCCCCTTTCGCCTTCCTGCTCTCTGTCCCCCTACCCTGTGTTTTTGTTCCTTGTAGACATAGTAT
>NW_017732369.1:498295-498837 GCF_001890085.2 Hipposideros armiger | reverse complement strand
AACATAATAGTAAGACATTTACACCCCTCACTAAGTGATAACCACCTCAATCTACTATCCCTCTGACATCGTATATAGCTGCTGCAATAACATGGACTATATTCCCTATGCTGTACTTAACAGTTGGCATTCAATATTGTTTTACTTCAGCTTCAGTTGTATAGCACAGTGGTCAGGCATCTACACAGTCTATGAAGTGATCCCCCTGATAAGTCCAGTGACCATCTGGCAGTCTACATAATCTTTACAACATTATTGATTTTTATTCCCATACTGTATTTCACATTCCTGTGACTATATTGTGACTACCAATTTCTATTTTCTAATCCCTTCATCTTCTCCCCTACCCTAACTAGCAACCATCAGTTTTTCCTCTATATCTACTGAATAAAGAAACTGTGGTATATTTATACAATGGAGTATTACTTGGCCATAAAATAAGAATAGAATCTTACCATTTGCAACAACATGTATGGACCTAGAGAATATTATGCTAAGTAAAGTAAGTCAGACTGAGAAAGACAAATACCATATGATCTCAC
>NW_017732369.1:491305-494495 GCF_001890085.2 Hipposideros armiger | reverse complement strand
TTTTTTAGGTAAATGGTTTATTCAAATATAACATTTACAGAATAAAGGTAACAAATCCTATCTATAGAGCATGGCGAATTTCTATGCAGTGAAACTCAACTGCAAAGTCAGCACCAACATCAAAAAGTACAATTTTACCAGCACCCAGAAGCCCCCCTCACCCCTGTTCTAGTTAGTACCTCTCAAGAGAAAACACAGTATTGGCTCCTAACACAATATATTAATACATAGTAAAATGTTAAATTTGACAAATGAGATCAGGAATATTTTGGGAAGAGGGTTATTTAATATAAAGCAATTATGATGACTAACTGGATGGAAAAGGATATGAAAGGCAAGCTAACATAAAGGGCAAGTTGAACTTGAAAACAAAATAACACATTATTTCTATTTATTCTCACTGGGAGGTATATGATGTCAAATGACCAAATTACTTTTGAAAAAGTGATCCATAGGTTAGGTTATAATAAGTGCAGTCTCATTTTTTCAATGCCATTTATTTCCGCAGGGTAGCAAAAAACAAGGACAATTTTTAGCAAAACTAATAATGCTTAAGGAGCAAATCCTTCCTATTCAAGCTGTTAGGGGATACAGATGGCATGGTGCAAATAAACAGAATTTTAACCTTGTGTTTTTCAAGGTTTTATCAGCTATTATACTCATCTATGCTTTGGGGGAGTTCAATCTCTGGGAGCGTAACTACAAAGATTTGCCTCCCTAATATTCTAGTTCATCTAATAGAGAAATTAAAGCCACCATTAGTCTGGAAAGAGCTTTGCAGAGTGAGTCATTTAATGCCTAAAAGCTGTAAAGCCTTTTGCCCAGATGGATGATGCATATACATGTTGGCTAGCTTTCCTAAGTATGACTGATTAAGCTGAAACCTTTACTGAGTGCTTTTCTTTCCATTTTATATCTCAGCAGGAAGGTCATGCTCATGGATGAGAGTTTCTAAACTTAGTGCTTCAGGCCACATATGGAGAATGAGAAGACACAGGCTAAGGTTCCCTGTGATCCTGGTTCAGAATCTAACTGCATTCATGCAGCGCTAGGCTACTTCCCCGAAACGACTTTCAGTTGTAGGATATTTTAGCAAGTAGTTTAAATATTTTTTAGTTTACTTTAGTTTAAGATATTTTAGCAAAATGTGTTGATCGAGTTTAATTTGTAATGCTCAGAAATACATCTCTGCTATTGCTGCTGCTGCCGAGGTACAGTTTTAGCAACATTGTTTTTAATTGGAACTGTTTTTGCTGCCTTGGCTCTGAGGAAGACTCTCTAACTTTGAAAGTCACAGGACAGGATTCTTAACAGTGACCAGTCCATATTGGAAGGCCTGTTGTTCAGTTTGAAACTTGAGACTGGCTCACTCCTTTTACACCCAACATTTACCTTCTCACCTCTGAATTCCTATATTGACACTTTTTTTATTGTGTTGTACATTTGCACCTCTTCTATTAGATTATCATTTTCCTTGAAGTTGGGACTTATTATCAAGGTTGTNCTTTCTATTTGTTACTTATAATAAACTCATTTTGATCACAGCTATATATGCAAATTTTTTCTCAAGACATGCTTCTCTGTAATATAATCACTGCTACTTTTAGATTAGTCTTCTGTGGGATCATGTCCTTATGATTCTTAGAAATAATTTTGTCTATTTGAGGAGGCATATTATCCACCATCAACAATAGTTCAAAAGTATTAAATTTTTTTGTAGCCATATCACTGATTTGATCTTTGTTTCTAGACCTTGTATGACTTTCAGATTTTTTTTTTTCTGGCTCGGAAGTGGGGAGATGAGAAACAATTTTATTTTCCAACTCAGAAAGTCCTAGCTCCTCTATACTACTTCTGAAATTTGTCCACAAGTTTAGCAGTACTTTATCTAGCTTATCTGTCTCTTCCTACCTTGCCATAGATAGCTAAACTCCAACAGACATTTTTACATTTGGATTGTACATCATCTTGCCAAGTTCAGGTATGGTGCATTTTCTGTCTTCCAAGGCACTACATACGATGGTTTTGTAAATTATTTTGCAGTTGTATAAAGTGATTCACTATTTTTTCATTTTGCCATGGCCATGCACTTGTCATTTTCCAGCCTCTGCTAACAATTTCTATGGTGCTTTCCAGGCTCCACTCCACCATTACCAATTCAACATTTTGCTACCAATATCTGTAAATATATATATATATATATATATATATATATATATAATATATATTTTTACAAAATTCTTAAAATATTTATTTAAGATTGAAATCAGTCAACAAAAAAGCAAATGAGCTTGGAAAAGGAACTAAGCTGTTGTCTAGAATGTCCTCAGATCATTCCATACCTCAGTAGCTAAGCTGTCTTTGCAACTGGCTGGCAAGAAAACAACGGCTCAACACACACAGCAGTTGCACTAAGACCACACGAATGTTTCCTGTAAAACTTGCCCAGAATAAAGCAAGAAGACAAAGAGAGAGAGAGAGAGTATAAACTCTGCCAAAGTAAGCGTACTTAAATACCGTATGGGATTGTTAACAGCTTAAACCTTTTACCTCATTTTTAATGGGTGCAGATTGATGTAGTAACTGTCATTTAGCAAATGCAGAATGGATGATGAAAGCTATAACACTTTGCTACCAGAGTCTGTAATGGTTAGTTTTTCCTGTGTGACCAGTTGCCCCCAAAACTCATTTGGCTTAAAACAACCACTTATTCACCTCATGATTTAAAGAGTAGATTTTTTCGGTTGGCCCTGCCTAGAAGAGCTCACTCAGACATTCTGAAATCAGTCCATAAGTGGGTTTGAGCCATTGATCCTGGTGGCCTCACTCTAGTGTCTTGCAGTCAGTTGCATGTCAGCTGGAGAAACAGCAAGGACTGAGGACATATGTCCCTTATCAACCCAACCACCAAGCTCTACTGGCTTGTGAACATGCCATCGGGTTTCCAGGAGCAATGAAAAGCAACACATTAAGCTCCAAAACATGGGCATTTTTATTTGCCTGTTTCACATTTTCAACAGTGACTTTGACCAAAGTGTATTATACGGTTAAGACCAGAGTCAGTGTGAGAAGTCACTGTCCAAGCATGTAACATAGGAAGGCGTGAACAAGTTGGGGGTCTGTCAATCATCCATGTAAATGCACACTCATAGAAAATCATCTCACTTCCCCCACTACACTTGGAAGTTTT
>NW_017732369.1:489939-491047 GCF_001890085.2 Hipposideros armiger | reverse complement strand
CTATTTATGACCTAGGACTGTATCCTGACTTTTCTTATTCTTTCATTCTTCTCAAAAAATATGCTGATCCTACTCTCTGCTAGGCAAAAATTGATTACTGTAACATATATCTTAACCCCCCAAAATAATACCAGTAAATATAAACATATGTTCAAAAAGGCCTTTTGTAAGTAAATCATGTGAGAATCCATACACCATCAGAGTTCAATTTAAAATTGTCTCCAAGACACGAGGGCATTTTGATAACACTGACATCTCACTGTGTTTCTGTTAGCAATGCACAGGGAAGACTCCAGACAAAGGATTTGAATATCAATTCTTCTTAACAGAGGTTTAAATTTCTGTAGCCTTTAAATTGTTCTATTAGATTCAATCACTGATTCAAAAATTCTCAATAAAAGTGTGAATGTTTATCACACGTTTGAAAACTACAATATTTATATGCAACACAACAGAAATTTCCAGGAATAGAAGGGATATTTGATTGTCATCCATGATTTGCTTCTAGACTACTGACATTTCCAGCCAAAAAAAAGGAAGAGAAAAAAACAAGTCTAGGCCAGGGGCTCTGTCAATAATGAGATCATGAGGAAACGACACACAACATGACCAGTCATATTCTATTGGATTCAACCAAGTCCCAAAGCTGCATTCTGGTGCTGTAGTCTGGGAAATGTTGTTGCTAGTTGTAACTATCCTAAGCTTAAACTGAGGCAATGTGGCGATGAGTAGCATCTGTTATTTGAAGGAAGGATGGAAGGAAGGGAGGAAGGGAGGAAGGAAGGAAGGAAGGAAGGATAGGAAAATATGTGGAGATAGAGATAACATTTCTCCATCACAAATAGATTTACTTGTTATGACATTAAACCATATATTTGCAAATAATAATTATTCAAAGTATTATATCCTGCTCTTGGTGATACACACATGGCAACTCCTTTTCCAGTGAACTTCACATAGTTTGAGAAAGGCCACCCAGAGCTCTTCTTGACCCATCAGTTGAATGTCGCAGGCTTTGATACTGGTTTGTACTCTGCGAAACTACAGGCACACCATTTTATCTTGGTGCTCTGTACAATTCACCTCCATCAAATGAAGAGCTTGGTTA
>NW_017732369.1:487631-489137 GCF_001890085.2 Hipposideros armiger | reverse complement strand
TGAATAAACACCATTTGATTATCTCAAGGATTATTTGTCATTTTAACAGAAACATAACTCATATTCTGGGTTGTTCTTTAGTATCTTTGTGAAATGTGTTGAATTTTTTTTTGTAAATATGTAGTATTTGAAGAATTAATAAAATGTGTTTTATTTTTCAAAAGCACCTGAAATATGTGTTGTTAATTTTTTTATATGTGAGGCACTAAATCATCAAATGAAATTTCAGTTATCTAATCATAATATTCATCTTAGTGAAAATGGATAGTCAGTGTTTAATTTAACATGGCTTTACAGCTGATCTCTCATAAGAGTTTTATGGCATACTTCTAATTCTTTCTAAACCTAAGATTTATTTTTAGAGATTATTCATTAATAGCTCTAGAGACTATAGCCTTTCTTTGGCAAAGCATCATGACTGAAAGAATATCACAAATGAGAAGACTATTGAATGTGTATTGTTTTTCCTTTCTGCCTTCATTTCCTTTATTCTTCAGTACATGAAATCATTAGAACATCATTTATATTTTCCATTTATAAATATATAAATTTCTATATTTATAGAACAGCAAATTGTATGTTGGGCATATGGTATGATAGCAGATTTGGCACTCAATACAGAAATGGAGTGTTATGGGTTTCAGCTTAAGTGCCTGAAATTTGTGTAGAAGGTCAAAATTATGATAGGTTTTCTCAAAGCAAGTAGATAGGTCTTTGATTAGTAAAATCTAATCAGGAATGCTCGTAGAGGAGAAAAACAAAGTTTATATAAATGTCTCCTTCCCTCTTCATAAAACTGGAAAAAAATTTCTTTATCTTTAAAATGTAAACAGTTGTATATTTTTTACTGTCATTCTTGATTTTAAACCTGCTTTTAGCAAGCTAAGGGAGATTTTACAAATTTTTGTTAAAAAAAGATATTTCCTGTATTAACAAATTGAAAGGTGGGCAAAAATTGAAGAAATTTTTAATATATTAGCTTGAAAGTAAATAATGGCCTACAAATGTTTCTTGCATATTCAATAATGTCAAGCTTCTTTTTTTTTCTGGAAAATTAGTGATCAAAGTCAAACTGAGTATTCATTAAATAACAATATTGTACAATCATTCCCATATCATATAATATAATCTCATAACCCTCTAAACTATCTTAAAATGTTCCAGAAATTTAACATATTCACTATAAAATATAATTTAAAACTTTAAAAGCTAGATGAATATTTTAATGGGTTAAAAATTTATTAATATAAAATAGCAACTATGGTGTTAAGAGGTGAGCAGTTATATACAAGCACTTTCTCATGATTTAGAACAAATGAACATTTTGTGTTTACCAATTCCCTATGACTCATATCCTTCCATGGTCTAGTATGATGTGAAGATTTGAAACATGTGATTGTATTTGGAAAAATCTTTTATTTATTTTCAGTCCAATGAACATGATATTTAAACAGCACTTACAAACATACTACTTTGTAGAGAGTTGAAGAGTAAGTACAATACACC
>NW_017732369.1:484555-485286 GCF_001890085.2 Hipposideros armiger | reverse complement strand
CTTAAAAGGGGGGAATAAGGACACAGAGAAAGACACAGATAGAGGGAGGGTGATGTAAGAAGAAGATCTTCACAACCCTTTAATGGAACCAACCCTGCTGATGCCTTAATTTTGGACTTGTAGCCTCCAGAACTGTGAGACAATAAATTATGTACTTTTAAGCCACCCAGCCTGTGGTACTTTGTTACAGCAGCCTCAGCAAACTAACCTATCATATATGTTTCTGGAATTTCAAACCAAGCAGACTCAGTTAGCTATTTAAATTGTTTCGACCACTGAATATATTCATTTCCCACAATGGACTATAATCAGCTTCTACTCCACCCTCTATCTATTTCCTCTCACGATGCTACACCATTTGTCTTTTCTCTATTCTTTTTAAGCATAATTTCTTGCTGTTTGAAACACATTCTAAACAAGTCAGTGTCTGATGTCAGTTACTTTGTGGTTATTTCATTGAGCATTTAGCCTCATCTGTAACCAACCCAATGCCAGGATTAAAAGCTAAATAAAATTTAGTCATTATTATTAGTGAAATATTTACTTCCTAGAAAGGCGAACCATCCTTGTTTGCCCCAAACTAAGGAGTTTTCCAGGATGTGTGACTTTCAGTGCTGATACCAGGAAAATATTCAGTGAACGTGGGTGAATTGACATTCTACACTTGGCGAGTTAAAAAGACGAAGGAAAGTACTTGAGAAGACTAATGTTTCTGAGATTATGGTGGTCTC
>NW_017732369.1:474902-477205 GCF_001890085.2 Hipposideros armiger | reverse complement strand
GCTCCAGGTTGAGCTGTTGTTCAGCATCTTAACTGTAGAGGGCAGTGTCACTGGCCCTCATACGTGGGATCTGAACTGGGGCCCTCTGGCATCCCAAGCCAGCTCTTAACCAATGTGCCACTCGGCCGGCCCTGAAGTAATACTTTAGACCCTTATAGGTACACGGTTTCTTGATATGCTGTAAAAAAATAAACTCAAATCTCAGCCATTAATACAATAGAAGTTTACTTCTTACTTACAAATGGTCCCATCACTGTGTATGCAGGTGATGGGCATGGTGATGGCGATCATGATGGTGTATTGTTTTGCATGTTCATTCATAATCCTGGGCTTTGGAGCCTTTGCCGTTTTCAGCATTTGACTCCAAAATTAATCAGTGTCCATCCAGGAGAAGCAGGAAGAACAGAATCATTAGTGAAAGTCGTTTAAAGGCTAGACCTATAAAATATTAACCTCTTTTCCAATAGATGATTTGCAAATATTTTTATTCTCATTAGGTAGGTTGCCTTTCCATTTTGTTCAGATGATTTCCTTTACTGCACTTTCATTTTATATAATCTCACTTGTTCATTATTCATTATGTTGCCTTTGCTTTTGGTGTCAAATCCAAAAAAGCTTCAAGACTAATCAAAGAGATTTCTGCATATGTTTTTTTTCTAGGAATTTTATGGTTTCAGGTCTTTTGTTCAAGTATTTAATATATTCTGAGTTTATTTTTATGTGTAGTATAAGATAATGGTCCAGTTTCATGTTTTTTTGCATGTGGCTGTCCAGTTTTCCCAACACCATTTATTGAAGAGACTGTCCTTTCCCCCATTATATATTCTTGGCTCTTTAGTGATAAATTAATTGACCATGTGTACATATGTAGGTTTATTTCTGGGCATTCTATTCTGTTCTATTGATCTATATGTACATTATGATGCCAACTCCATACTGTTTTGATTCCTATAGCTTTGAAGTATAATTTGAAACTGGAAAATGTGATCCCACTAGCATTGTACTTTTTTTTTTTTTAGATTGCTTTGGTTATTTTAAGTCTTTTGGGGTTCCATAAAAATTTTAGGATTGTTTGTTCTATTTTTGTGAAAAATATCATTGGACTCAACATTTANTGTTCTTTGTGTAATGCAAAGCACCTGATTTAAGCTTTTATTGCCAAGGCAGCTCCTTTAAAGTTGGCTATCTCAAAGGCATCGCAGCTATAAACTAGATAACAAGCCAGGTCACCTTCTTGCACTGAGGCTCCTTGGCTTTAGAGATCTTGGTTGATTTCAGCAACTGACCATTTGGGCTACGTTTTTTTCTTTTTTTTCCCCCTCTTCCAGTGCTTTAATTCCGCCCTGGTGTTTTAAATTTACCAACAAAGAGTGAGTCTGGGAAACCCCAGGCTCCGCCCTCCACCACAATAGAAGCCAAAGAGCTCCAGGCCCTAGACCACAGGCATTCTTTCTACCTGAGACCTGGCTGTGTGCTCCCAGCGTTCCTTGTGAGCTCCAGGGCCTGTAAGTAATAAACTCTTTTTTTCCTTCAAATGTTCTAATAGTTATTGTTGAAGGGCGTCTTGCAACCTTAAAAGAACCACAGGGGTAGGTTCACCTGGGGCCCAGGTGAGTACTCCTCAGCAATTTTTATCTCATAGCAGTGCTATCAATAGGCTGAGATGGGCACAAAATGTAATGTGTTGTGCTATGATGTTACCATGGCTACTGTGTCAGTAGGTGATAGGAATTTTTCAGCTCCAATGTAATCTTATGGGACCACCATCTTTTGTGGTCATTCAACCTATGACTATAGTGGGGATTATGGTTTGTGGGAGAAATTTGGTTAAGGGGACTTCTTAGAGTTTTTTCTGATGGTATTTCTTAACCACTAATTGTTCTCCCTTTCCTCCCAGCTAAATAAGATCCAAACCTTGTCTTTTAACTTGTATGTCACAATAAATAGAACATTTTTTTTTTACTGAACTTGAGCATAGACAGTGCCGTGAATCACCTATGTTGGGGAATTTTGAACATATTTCACTGATGTCAAGATTATAAAACAATATGAAAAAAATAACCTGAAACCATAAGAGCTTACATGTATAAAATCTGAAAAATAGCTCTTTTCAGTTAGTACCTATGAATGAGCATTACACAATACGTAACCATACGAGGCTTCATTGACAGCCTCAGGATGGAGACAAAAGACAAAACCGTGAATGCTAGGATGTGTAAGTCTGCCGTCATTACCAATTATCTGGTCTTTTGATTGATCTTTATACTTTCTCACTCTGTCTTCAGTATCTTAACTGTAGTTTG
>NW_017732369.1:468943-471432 GCF_001890085.2 Hipposideros armiger | reverse complement strand
TTTAAAATTAAATTGAATATATTTAACTTAAACCATAAAGTGGAAGTAGATCATCATCTCTAGGAAATGATGCAAGTAGAAATAAATTGGGGAAAATCATTACTATTATATTTGTTTTTAATTCCATTTGTTAATATCAAAAAAAAATAAAAGAAAAGGTGAGCATGAGGTTTTTATGTCCAGCAAAAGGTACATTAGTGAAATGGAGTTAAGAAATTGAGACACCATGATTTAAGTGGAAGTTTTCTTAGCAATGGAACATTTTATAAACACCATGTAGTGTAAACACCATGTAATTTTCCCCAAATCTTGTTAATTTTCATGCTTTCCAAATTAAGTGTTGAACTCTTTGTGGATCACAATTCGTCATAAATTGGTCTAAAGTGTATATTCTCAAAATATACATAATTAGTAGATTTATGATGAATGAGATAAGCATTAATGGTATGTATTGATTGTACAGTATACACTTAAAAGAAATGTCAATATACTTAGGATTGCCAAAACCTATATTTCCAGAATGTTAGTAGCTGAGAGGAGTTAGGAATAGAAGAGTGTGTGGATACACATGTAAAATTCAAATGTAACAAAAGAAACAAGTTTATCTTTTTTGTGTTCTGTCGATGGTGATGATATTATTATTATATGAGAATAATATTTAAAAAGAGCCTAGACTACCTGATATTCTTACTATTGTCTCATTGAATGACTTTAAAAAGCCTTATATCTACATGTCAGTGGAGGATACACAGTATATCTATATAGTGATGCTACTGATATTTTAACAAACATTCTAAAATTCAAATATTCAAATGACTGTGTCTTCTAAAAATGCATTCAAATGATGTTGCTATTTCCAGAGAAGTATTTTTTGAATTGCCTTCCAAATCTCTTACTCATTCTTTTGAACATACTAAATGGTGATAAATAATTATGACTTGAGGGTAGATTTTAAATTAGGTAAAAGCAGATGTCGTTTTAAACATAGAGAATAAGATGGGTTACCAAATTGGATAGTATAATTTGCGGTCAAAAAATAAGATGTGAATACATAGTTATGAGCCTGTTTTTCTTCACATGCTTTATAAATCAGTTCCAAAAGTAGATATTATGAAGAAGAGTTTCATATATGGCAGCATAACTAGAGTAAAATACTTGGCCTCCCAAGGCAGTCATTTGAAAGAACAAAGCTCATTGGTTGTGTCAGATCTGTTCTTAGAATTTAAATTTTCTCACCTAGAACCTAAATATGAGTAGATACCTTGCACAAATGAGAATACAAATTTCATTTTTCTTTAAGGAGATGCTTTTTTTTAAAGACTNTATTTCAATGTGTGCAACTGGAGGTGTGAATTATTTTTTTGTAACTGTTCTTAAAGATTTAGTAATATAAATTAATGTCTTTTGGCACCACGATAGGACAAAAAAAATGTGTTGTTTAAGAGGATAATGTGACAGTGCATGAGTTTATAAAAAAAAAAGCTGGAATCTAGAAAAGAAGAGGGTACAACATGGAAAAGTCTAAATTTCTATGGACTCAAAAGGAGGATACACAGAGAGAAGAATAAAAGAAAACTCAAAAGATGACAGAGGATGAGGTGGTCTTTGGTGTGTTAAGAATAAGAAAGTAAAAAATTCACAGTGGTAGGGTGGCTGAATTAACTATTGAGTTGTCAGAAAAGTCATGACGCATTTTTGCAATGAAAAACATGAAAAAATATGTCATGACTTTTCCAACAATCCAATAGATAGGGTGGCTTATAATTCCCATTGAAGTTGCTAGTTTTTCTGTGATATAATTATCTTACTAAAGCTTCAGTGAAGTCTGTTATACATACAGAGACCTTGAGAGTGTGAGTGTATGCATGTGGGTGTGTCTTAGCTTAAATATCTATGTGGGAATATCTGTATATGTATTAAATAAATAGGTTACATGATTCCTTTGCTTATACCCATGAGGGGAAAAAAGGAAGATGATTAATACATTGAAGTAAATTAAAAGAAGGATGAACCTAAAGGTCATCAATGAGTTGAGGTCACCAAGTGGCATAAGACCCTTAGATTTTCCAGAGCTCTTAGAAGCTATCTGAGTATTCACAAGCAAGAAAATGGATGTTTCAGCCAATTTTCTTAAGATCTAAATGGAAACAGTAACCCCAATTGATATACAAGTGTTTAACTCCTTCAGCAATTTACTTGCTTTGCTTTGTTTTTCTCTTCATAGTTTACTGATGTTGAATCTCTTAAAACTATCAAAGGAAACTTAGACATGTAAATAAATTATAACACTTTTTATATATGAAAGTAAAATTCTCTATTGAAGCAATTTCACCTGACTATCCTTTGAAGTAGTACTTTACTTTTTTTTTTTTTAAGATTTTTTTATTGGGGAATTGGAACAGCACTGGGGAACTGGGGGAAAGGGAACAGACAACTTGCTGTTCTTTTGTTCTTCAGTCTAGTTGTGGAGGACGTTGCTTCACTGGCCC